>NW_028152109.1:100000-102500 GCF_964638095.1 Poromitra crassiceps
GACCTGCTGGAACGGTGCATCCACATTGCTAATGGCAGATAGTTTGAGGCGAGATGTGCGTGAGCCAAGATGCAGTGTCCCAGCCATTTTGAGTGGGGTGGCCCAGGTGGGGCACAGACTCAAGCAAGGGTGGCACTGATTGCGGCATTTAGGAAGGATATAGAAAGGTTTTCCCTTGCCAAAATTTAGCCTAACGTCACTCTAGCTTAAACATTTGCCCGTTACAGCCTCTGAAAAATGGTATTGTTGGCCAGCACCCTCAGGATTTTGGGGTGGCCAAGGCCACTCACTAGAAACTCCCCTGCTGAGATGTGTGCACAGGATTTGAACAGTGCACCTAGACTCCTCCCCCCGGCTGTACAAGGAATTGAGTGTGGAGACAGAAAGTGCCACGGCTCAAAGCCGGTGAAACATGCACGCACGCGCACATGCATGCACACACATGTGCGCACGCGCACGCACACACAGTGCCAGAGAGAGGAGTGGGGGAGAAGGGTCTGACTTGCGCAAAACCTGCATCGCTTCAACACCTATTGATTTATCAGATTAAAAGTCCTCTGCTAATTTCATGTTTTTATTGGGGATGGGGGGGGGGGGGGGGGCACATAGCGGGGGAATCAAATAGGCTACATTATACATGGCCTCTCATTCCTCCTTTATGAATAAACATTGGAGAAAGCAAATTTGATTTGAGGATTTTGCATGAAATCTCATAAATCCCTATTTTTAAGGGGATTTTGGCACTTTAGGGGTTAATATCTAAAAATGCTCAAGGGTACTCACCGGGCACCCTCCTGTATTTTGAATAGGTACCCCCAAACTACAAGAATCAGCAGAGAAAAAAACTTTATCCGACGAAACAAGGTTCATCAAAAAAACAGCCTTTGGCTCCCGGACTAATGTTAGTGGATGGGAAAATCACAACCGAAATATTCACAGTAAACGTCAGATAATTTTTTTCCAAAGGTGGTTTATATCATTTTAGATAGTCATTATCATGCTAATGCCTGTGCAAGTGGTAATTTTTCTGATCAGTTTGTTTTTAAGTAGTTATTTGACATATAAAAAGGGATAACAATGGATGATTGACAGCTGTGGCAGCCAGTCTCAAGCCGTCATTGGCTGGACAGGCTCTTCACATTATAGAACTAGCATTAGTTTGACATAGACAGGACACAGTGCTGCTTTGTGCTTTCATCATGTAACGCTGCCTGGAGGTCTGGGTGGCTCTGCTGGGTGTGTGGGCCGGGACAGAGGCTCTTACCACGGGTCCGGGGTGGCTGTGCTGGCTACCAGACATATCAATGGAGCGCAATAAAAAGAACATTGTTTTGAGAAAGGTGCGCGAGGAATTAACGTTGGTTGGGGACTGAAGTAAGTTCCAAAACTATGTGTGTTTTATAAGTTACTCCAGCGTTTTTAACATAGCAATAGCGTTAGCAGCTTTCACTAGTCAGCTGTTTTTCATTATTTATCGGCCTAATATTACTAACCTAACGATAACGATAGCTGGAATAACACAATAATATACACATATTTTCAGAACTTACCAGGTTGTCCAACTGCCAGGAAATGTGTTTTATAATGTTAACTCCCGTCCCGGGTCAGATGGGGCCTTGTACGCAAGCACCAGCCATGAGATAATCGCTAACGGGTTAGCCGTTAGCGTCACATAAACAGAGGTTTTATTTTTAGTATTAAAGCAACAAACGTTTTTATATGGATATCTCAGAGAAATGCTTTGACTGTGGGGATATTCGTTGTTCACAAGCTCCTTTCTTAGCTGTTGTAAGGATATAGTTAACAGAGACGAGACTAGGCAGCTAGGCTAACGTTACCTTACCACTCAGCTATATTAAATGGAACGTTACAGGCTGCGCTACCCACACTATACCAGTAAACAACGTAGCGTAAAGCGTCAAGGTTAGATTTGTAAAACCAACATTTGCTCCAAAAGGAATTAAATCATAAAGTTAATCAAAATGCCACGGAAACATTAGGCTAGCAGCTTAATCAACACAGCAGTGCCTCAGATAATCCCCCCAGTGAGGCTGAGGGTGAGTGAGTGAGGCCTGCCTCCACTTCCGGTCCAGGCTGAAAGCGCTGAGAGCACTCAGCAGTCAGCAGCAGCCCGGAGGTCTGAAATCTCCGACAACCAAAATCAGATTTTCGTACAGGCGTCATTTTGATAAACTGATCTCATAGTGGGAATCTTCCTGGTTACTTTTGGCGAGACAAAAAATATTACAATTTAAAGTGCCATATTTACAGAGCTAGACTGTATATAAATACAAAACGCACTGTGCGTATTCTAGAAACAGCAGCTCTACATAAGAAAGTCCAGAGGGGCGGGGAGCTCTCAGAGGTTCTAAATCAAGGGAGCTACTGCGCAGACTCTGGTTCACTGATCTGGCCGGATTTTGGCTTCAATACACATACAGGGAGGAGATAGGGACACTCTCTCCAATCATATATCTCAGTGCTCTCTCACTCCCTCTCT
>NW_028152109.1:110000-172500 GCF_964638095.1 Poromitra crassiceps
AGTGGGTGACTGGTGGTCTGGCTGGAACCTGAAGTCAGCAGCTGTAGTGTGCAGAGAGCTGGACTGTGGCTCTGCTGTTTCCACAGAAAGCAAAGAGGCTTCCTCAGTAAGATCTGTATGGAGGTTCTGGTCTTCCTGTCTTCAGTCTGGATTTACACTGAGGGAGTGTTTAATAACAGAGTCTTACTCTTCATCTGACAGCCTGCAGATCAACTGCTCAGGTAAAACCATCAATAACACGTGTGTGTGTGTGTGTGTGTGTGTGTGTGTGTGTGTGTGTGTGTGTGTGTGTGTGTGTGTGTGTGTGTGTGTGTGTGTGTGTGTGTGTGTGCGCGTGTGCATGTGCGAGCGCGTGTGTGTGTGTGGACTGGGTTGCTGCATACTCAGCTCCCATGACTCTCACACAGTGATGTGTAATGTTTTTGTAACTTGTTGAAATTGCTTTCTCTCTCTCTCTCTCACTCACACACACACACACACACACACACACACACTCTCTCACACTCTCTCTCTCTCTCTCTCACTCTCTCTCTCTCTCCCTTTCTCTCTCTCTCTCTCTCTCTCCCTCTCTCTCACACACTGACTCACTCTCTCTCTCTCTCTCTCTCTCTCTGTGTGAGGCTCAGGCCTCTCTTCAATGTGTTGACTTGTCTTGGGGTCGTTTAGACTCTTTCTGTCTTGATGTTCAGTTTCCAGTGTAGCAAGAACAAACAGAGGATGGGCTATATAGTAAATGTCTTGCTGGGGCAGCAAAGATGGCTGTGTGTCTTAGCAGGAAGAGGAAATAGATGCAGACGTCTAAGTAGGCCTTGTAGTCTTGTTGAAGGCTCTGGTTAGGGTGAGAGTAACCACAGACTTTGAGAAGTACAAAAGGATGCAGGACATGGGAGTGTTTGAGAGCAGCTGGTGTCTGGGGGAAGCTGTATACGGGTATCTGGGTACGGTAATTGACAGCAAGCTGAAGTTTGATCTGAATACCGACATGCTGTGTAAGAAAGGTCAGCAGCGCCTTTTCTGCCTTAGGAAGCTGGCCAAATTTCAGGTTGATAAAACTCTGATGAAAATGTTCTATAGTGCTTTTGTGGAGTCTGTCATTTCATTTTCCATAATCTGCTGGTATGGTAATCTTTGTACTAAAGACAAGAACTCCCTGGGGAGAATAGTGAAGGTGGCTTCAAAAATAGCCGGAACCCAGTTCAGAAGCCTGGACCAGATCTGTAATAACCAGGTGCTGAAAAAAGCTGAGTCCATCCGATCAGATGATGCCCACCCTCTGAGGTTCTAATATGAGCTGCTTCCTTCCGGGCTCTGCCTTCGTGCCCCCATAGTTAAAAAGAACAGATACAGAAATTCCTTTGTGCCCGTCTCTATCAGAGCGTTGAACGCCGCTGGGGTACAAATGTAATGTCTCCCCATCTGCCGTTGCTGTTATTTTGTTATTTTATTTATTTTATCCTTTTATTCTTTTATTCTTTTATCTTTATTTATTCTTAGGGGTACAGTACAGTATATCTGTATTATATACTTTGTCTGCCCTTTGGTCTGGACTGAGGTTTTTTCTCTTGTGCTTTAATACAATGATACATTGTAGCTCTTTCTTGTGATATAAATGTGCTGCTGTGAGCGAACTGCACTTTGCTACTATGCACTTTATATCTCTACTGTGCACTTTAGATCGTTGCTACTGTTGCCATTTGCACTTTAACTATTGTGTTGCACTTTAAACTGCTGCTCTAGACTGTTTTTACAATGTTTTTTTTGTCTTATTTGTTTTTATGTATGTACTTTGTACTACGCTTTTTGCAATCCAATTTGCCCTTTTGGGACACTTAATAAATCTTGAATCTTGAATCTTGAATCTTGTGTGCAGGCTGGAGGGAGGAGAGCTGGGATGAGGAGGGCTTGACAATGTGTACGACTGATCTGTTTCCTTTGGATTGCTGTTGCTTTGTTGACTATTTGTTGGATTTGCTTTGGTTTAGATTTCTTGTTTTGTGAAACTTGGTTGTCCTCTGCCATGATGTGATGATTTGAAGATGTACATGTTGTAGATAGAGGGTTGTAATAAAGGCTTGTTAAAACTCAAACTCTCTCACTCCCTCACTCCCTCACTCCCTCTCTCTGCCTCTCACACTCTCTCATTCACTCACTCTCACTCCCCCTTTCAATCTCTCTCCCCCTCCCTCTAATTCAACACAAAGAGGTGTTATTGGATGTATCACATGATCATAGTGAGTATAAAGCACATTGCACAGGGTTGTACAAAAAGTAGCCTCCCATTATTTAACATAAAACAATGTTACTGTAACATGAGAGTAAAAAAAATACAACCATGTCAACAACATTGTGTGTGTGTGTGTGTGTGTGTGTGTGTGTGTGTGTGGTGTTGCTCTGGAATACTTTGGTGACCCCCTCCCTCTCTCTCTCCCTCCAGAGGCTGTGAAGCTGGTGAATGGTACTAGTCTGTGCTCAGGCAGACTGGAGGTGAAGTCTAACCAGTCATGGTCCTCAGTGTGTGAAGCTGACTTTGACCAGCAGGATGCAGAGGTGGTCTGTAGGGAGCTTGGCTGTGGGGCTCCTTCAGTCCTCCAGGGGGCGCTCTATGGAGACAGGGAGACTCCAATGTGGACCATAGAGTTCCAGTGTGAAGGCAGTGAGTCTGTTCTCCTGGACTGTGGAAGCTCAGGCTCAGCTAGAAACACGTGCTCACCTGGCAAAGCTGTTGGACTCACCTGCTCAGGTAGGAGAGGAGCTGCAGCTTGGATTTATCTTCAGTGTTGTTCTAATTCAAAGTGACTTTACTTCTTTTACTAGTGACTCTCTTGTCTCTGTTCAGAGCCTGATGATGTCAGGTTGGTGGGAGGAGCCACCCGCTGTGCTGGTAGACTGGAAGTGAAACACGAGGGAGTCTGGAGACCAGGGAAGGATGAGTGGAACCTGAAGTCAGCAGCTGCAGTGTGCAGACAGCTGGACTGTGGCTCTGCTGTTGACATAAAAAACAAAGAAAAAACATTCAGATCTGCTTGGAGGATCAATACATTCAGATCTGCTTGGAGGATCAATTCTTCCTGTCTTCAGTCTGCCTCTACACTGAGGGAGTGTGTAACAGGGTCTGTCTCTTCCTCTGACAGACTGCAGGTCAACTGCTCAGGTAAAACCATCAATGACATCAACTATGACAGTAATGTTCAGTCTCTTGCTTCCTCTGTCACAGTGACACTCAGTGGTTTACATTGAACTGAACTGTATAGTTATGCAGGACAATGGCCTCCTAAAGGGAAGAGAAGTGGGCTTGTTGCTGGGAGCTCACTGGTTCAAATCCCCCTCTTTTACTGTAGTGCCCTTCAGCAAGGCAACTTACCCCTAACTGCTATATAGTGGAGCTGTTAACATCATGTTTTACATTAGTCAAAGCAGCAGTTAGTCTTTGTCTCTTTGTCAGAGGATTCAGACTTTTCATGGGAGATAATGGAGGCAGGACAAATATTCTTTCATTATCCTTTCAACAAATGAGTACTGAATCTAGATCAATATTACAACTTAATGCTCCCTCTGTCTGTCTGTCTCTCTGGCTATCTGTCTTTCTGTCTGTCTCTATCTCTCTGTATCTATCTATCTGTCTGTCTTTCTCTCTTCTGTCTGCGTGTCTGTCTGTGTCTGTATGTCTGTCTGTCTGTCTGTGTCTGTCAATCAATAACCTTTATTTAACCAGGTAAAGTCTCATTGAGATTAAAATCTCTTTTTCAAGAGCGACCTGGCCAAGAGGGCAGCATAAAAAAACAATGTTACAACAAAAACACAAGCAATACAAACAGAAATACATTCATACATGGGAGAACAATTTAGGGGCAGTTACAATGATCAAGAGTATTTTCTTCTCAATCTTTCAAAATGGCCTTAAATTCCCCCAAAGTGACCAGCTCTGATAACTTCAGGTCCTTCTGTAGATTATTCCAGGACGAAGGGGCGGCATATTTGAAGGCCTTTTTGCCTAATTCGGTTCTAGCTCTGGGGACTAACATCTGAAGAGTATTGTGAGAGCGTGTTTTCTACACATTTAAACAGACAAAGGCAGGAACTAGCCTAAGAAGAGATTTATATATATATATATAAAAGCCAACGAATGTGTATGTCTGCAGGCATACAAGTGTGGCAAGGTGGTGGTGTAAATAAACCAGAAGATATAAATGACCCGACAACGCCACCTGGGGAATTTCACCCCAGGAACTATAAGATGAAAACCTAGGCGAAATGAAATGTCTCATAGGATACACAAGTTCAACACCTTAAAGCAAGACAGAGACGTGGTTCCAAAAGTAAATGTAAATTTATTGAATGAAGGATGACTGGAAGTGTCTGTGGAGGAAATAGGTTAGTAGAGAAAATCTCAATGTTTATGAATGTTTAGCAATAGGTTTATTACAAGAGTTTAGATAACAGTAGATTAATTCTTTTTAATAACACTTCCAATAACACTTCCAATACTTAAAACCAAACTACAAAAGGAGGGAGGGGGAATGTGGGCGAAGACCAGCAGTGGGGAGGCACCCTACATAAGGGTGTGTTCCAGGAGTGCCACAACTTACCCACCACTCGTGTACTCACAGCAAACGGCAATCACTGCAAACAGGTGAAATATATGGTGTCCCAGTGCGCTTAACACTACAATCTGGTGAAGGGGACCACACTAGAGTGCCTAGCCTCCACCGCCGCCAGCCAATGCTCCACTAACGGGGGGGGGAATAATCAATTAAAAGAAGCAGCAATAAAAGTCAAAGTACAAAAGTTAAAGCCAGTTGGTTCAATCTAAAACCAATTTCCCAATACAAATGGGACTCAGGTGATGGTAAAACTGAACAAAGCTAAAACAGTAATAAATCAAAACACCAATATAAGCAAAACACTAAGGCAAAACAGCAGCTGATTAAGACCTAAAATACAAAACCACACATTAGCCAGGTCTACCACATCACCATTACCTCAGGTATATATATATATATATATATATATATATATATATATATATTATACCTCAGTGACCATTACCTGGACACAAAGTGTATTGTCTTAGGACCAGAGTTGGGGGTAACGTTACTGTAATCACATTACTTTTGTCAGTAACGAGTAGTGTAAGGCACTACTGTACTAAGTGCAGTAATCACATTACAGTTACTAATCAAACGCTTACCTCATTAGTTACATGCGTACTAGCAAGATAAGTATAGAGAGAAAAGATCTCAGTTTTAACAGCAGATCCTGTGTCCCATCAGACAGGTCATTTAACTGCACAGCAGAATCACTCATGGTGCCAACATTTCAACTTTGTATTAGCATGCAGAACAGCACTATTAGTCGACACATAGCTTATCAGATAACTAACATCATGCATATAGAACAATAAATCATTTTAACCTCCAAAACACATTGACAAACAAACGACACAAAAACACAGGGCATGCTGGGAACTCCGCCCACTTTCCTCTTCCACGGGTTAAATTTCCCAGAAGGCTTTGCATAACTTTTTACACTCTGTTTTACAATTAAATCAGGCTAAAGAGTGTTAGATATAAATAATATGTATTTTAACACAACATGCAATTCTGGAATATCTGAATATTGGACAAAATTAAATTAAATTAAATGTCAACATAAACCATAAGAGAAACCCACATGCAGCGATGGGGTCTGTAAATACCCCTTGTAAATACAACGTGTTCTAGGGAAGTGGGCGCAGTGCGGTATGTTCCGTAATAGTCTGCCAGCAATCTGCCAAAAAGCGCCGTCTTCTACAACAAGTTTTTGTTGCGCGGAAGGACAAGAATGTGACACCGCAAACTCCCTGGACAGAAGCAGCTAGCTACGGTAGCCTACGACAAACCTCTCAAAGCATCTGCAGTGGAAACATGCTAACACAAAGCTGGTTGCCGACCCAAGCTGAGTCGCCTGCCTCGACCCCAAGCAAGCAGCAAAAGCTTTCTTTTCACCAGGTAACATCAAAATCAGAGATGGACAGGCGTGTTGCCTCCTCCTACATGGTAGAGGAAATGTTGCCAGTTTCAACAGTAGAATGAAATCGCCATTTTTCAGAAACATTTGAGCAAAATACAGATGGCAGGGAACGGACAGCCACCATCAGACAGGAAAAGTTTTGCAACCTACCTTATTACGATAGAGATTTGTGCTAATATATGGGCATATATGTAAGGATTAATGTTGTATTGTTAACTGGCAAATTGCGTGACAATGCATCTCAATGCAGGCCATCTCAGGCGATGTTACGGAGTAACGCAAAAGTAATGTAACGAGTAGTGTAACGAATTACTTTCTCCAGGGAGTAATCAAGTAAAGTAAGGCATTACTTTTTTTGAAAGTAATGTGTAATATATTACTTTTTTGAGTAACGGACCCCAACTCTGCTTAGGACTCAGGTTACGATCCACAACACAAACGGGTAGACAGGAACTAAAAGACAAAATACAAGGGTCAGTTGCAGTGCCAGTACACTTCACATGTATGGTGAACATACCACAGTTGGCAAACATACCTCAAGGAAGATATATCAAGTCAGGCCTAGCAGACACCAGTACGGCCAGGTAGATGAACACAGGGGACTGTGACACAAAGAGTCAGTCACTGGATAAACAACAAAGCATTGAAAACCTTGGGATTTCATCACCTACCTCAGAGTAAGAGCAGTGAAACCCACACAGCATGGCAACCAGGCAGAGAGACGGCCATGATGCCACAGGTTTCTTAAATACCGTCACTAATTAGGGGGGTTGGGCTAGGGAGGAGTCAACCTGAGTCCTGCAGGGGTGCGTTCAAGACTGAGGGAATGTCTCCCAATATGAACACAAGTGTTCCCACTACACAAGGAAGAACACTGGGCAGTAGTGTACAGAGTACAGTGGTGCATGAGATTGCCACAACCAGTGATAAAACGTAAAGCACAGTGGTAAACAGTGTCCAATTTCTTCAGGTACTGCTCAGGTGCATTCATAAAAAGTAGATCACCATAGTCCAATAAGGATAAAAATGTTGCTGAGAGCAAGCGCTTCTTTGACAACATGCATTTCTTTATTGTAATGACAATAAAGCATGTTTGGAATTAACCTGATGAAGAGACAGAGAGAGAGAAAACAGACAGACAGAAAGACAGAGAGATAGACAAACAGACAGACGGACGGACGGACGGACGGACAGAGAGAAAGACAGACAGACGACACAAGCGCTGTCTGTCTGTCTGTCTGTCTGTCAGTCTGTATCTCTGTCTGTCTCTCTGCCTGTCTGTCTGTCAGTCTGTATCTCTGTCTGTCTGTTTGTCTGTCAGTCTGTATCTATGTCTGTCTGTCAGTCTGTCTGTCTGTCTGTCTGTCTGTCAGTCTGTATCTCTGTCTGTCTGTCTGTTTGTCTGTCAGTCTGTATCTACGTCTGTCTGTCAGTCTGTCTGTCTGTCTGTCTGTCTGTCTGTCTGTATCTCTGTCTGTCTGTTTGTCTGTCAGTCTGTATCTATGTCTGTCTGTCTCTCTCTGTCTGCCTGTCTGTCTGTCTGTCTGTCTGTCTATCAGTCTGTATCTCTGTCTGTCTGTCAGTCTCTGTCTGTCTGTCTGTTTTTTCACTCTCTGTCTCTGTCTGTCTTTCTCTCTGTGTGTCTCTGTCTGTATTTCTCTGTGTGTGTGTGTGTGTGTGTGTGTGTGTGTGTGTGTGTGTGTGTGTGTGTGTGTGTGTGTGTGTGTGTGTGTGTGTGTGTGTGTGTGTGTCTGTGTGTGTGTGTGTCGTCTGTCTGTCTTTCTCTCTGTCCGTCCGTCCGTCCGTCTGTCGTCTGTCTGTCTATCTGTCTGTTTTCTCTCTCTCTGTCTCTCTACATCAGGTTAATTCCAAACATGCTTTATTGTCATTACAATAAAGAAATGCATGTTGTCAAAGCAGTACAGTTACAGATCAACATTGTCACATTAAATACTGTGTGTGTCTGTGTGTGTGTGTGTGTGTGTGTGTGTGTGTGTGTGTGTGTGTGTGTGTGTGTGTGTGTGTGTGTGTGTGTGTGTGTGTGTGTCTATCCATCTATAGGAAAACATTTCTAATGAGTTAACTAAACTGTTCATATAGAAAGACTGGTAGGTTAATTTGTGTCAATACCTGACAGTTTCGACAGCTGACTTCCTGCAGTCTTCTTCAGAGATGTCATGTGATGTTGCTGTGATGTGGCATATGGCTGGTTTATGTAGGTTTGACCATGACACCGCCCCCTGCTGGCCGGTAGTTTATGGAGGACTGCATCCCAGGTATGAGACAACATGTACATGTAGGCCCCCTCATCACGGTTTACGGTCCTGTAGGCACGTTTCCGGATCTCTACTGCCTCCCTGATCCAACGGTGGTATTTGTTGTTTTCCGATCGAATGACCATGGCCTTTTTCCAGTCCATGATGTGATCTCTCTTTTGCAGTGATCTGAGATGGCTGATTTCAGATTCTCCTGCTCCACTTTCTGTTTTGTTGCATGTGTGCGCGCTCCAGATGTTTCTTTTCCACATTCTTTCTGATGTTCCTTCTTTCGTGTGCCCAACGCTCTGCCTGTCTCTCCAATGTAGGTTTTATTGCATGATAGACATGGGATCTCATAAATGACGTCTCACTTCTTCTCAGGGTCTATGTGGTCCTTGGGATGCAGCAGCACCTGGCGTAGCTTGGTGTGCAGCTTCACCGCTGTGCTTATGCCATGTTTCTTCATGGCCCTCTATACATGCTCTGTGACCCTGCAGGTGTATGGAAGGCTGACCATGCCCACTGCCAGGCTTTCTGCTTTGGCTGTTTTTCTTTTTTGTTTGCGCTCTGTTTTTGCTGTTGTAGAGTTCCTGTTTTCCCTTCCTTATGGCCCATCCTGGATATTGACACTGGGTTTTTTCTGGGTTTTTTCTGTGTTTTTCTGTGTTTTGTCTGTCCTCCGGATCTGTGATGATGCTGGTGCGGTCAAATAGGGTTCTTACTACTGATAGCTTGTGTGCTGTGGGGTGTTCTGATGTCCAAAGCAGGTATTGGTCTGTGTGTGTTGGTTTCCTGTAAATCTTTATTTTTATGCTTCCGTCTTCTGTGTGTTTAATCTTCATGTCCAGGAATGCAATGGATCTGTCCGTTTCCTCTTCCTGTGTGAATTTGATGTTGCCGGTGGTGTCAATGGAGTTGAGGTGGTCAGTGAGTTGCTGTGTGTGTCCTGATCTTACTTTTTCCAGGATGTCGTCCACATATCTCTTCCAGAGAGACAATCTGCATTGGGGGGGGGGCAGTTGTAGTCGCTTTGGCTTCCAGATGTTCCATGAAGAATCCACTCATGATGGCTGATAGTGGGACCCCATCGCGAAGCCCTCTTTTTGCCTGTAGATTGTCTCTTTGATCTGGAAATATGTTGACTTTGATATAAATGACAATAGAGTGGATATGTCCTCCACTGTTAGGTTTGTACGTTCGTGTAATGTCCTGTCTGCTCTGAGTCGGTTCTGTACTATGTTTAATGTGACATCTATGGGCGTTTTGGTGAACAGTGATACTACGTCGTGTGATATGAAGATTTCGTCTGTTTCTACTTTTATGCTGCTTAAAGGGATAGTTTGGTTTGTTTGAAGTGGGGTCCTATCAGCTAGTTCCATACACTAACTGAAATAGGTAAAGCGTTCTGGACGCTGAGCACACCGTTTATTGAGACCCAGCACTCTGAAGCAACAGCCTCCACAGCTCTGTCTCTCTAGTACAGGGGGCCAGGAACTAAAACATAATTTAGCCACCTAAAACAACACCCACCTAAACAAATCAATATCTGTGTAGATGTACGCTCTATTTGGACAATTTTCAGCGGTCTCCGGACCCCCATTTGAGAACCACTGGTCTAGGTGTCTAGATTCTGCTTCTAGAGTTTTATGAGGCTGTGATTATCTTAGACATTTTATAAAGTACATTAATGTCAAGTAAAAAAAATGCTGTCATCACAATGAAACGTGTTACTATAGGACATTATTTCATCACACATGCAGTTGGGCTCTCTGGATTCACAGGAGTCTCAGCTTTGTAGTCGTACCCAATTTATCCAATTCCATGACTGTTTAGTTATGACAGTGTGCAGAAATAAGGAAAGAAAACAGGCAAGAATAAAATCTGTTCACTGCATGCAGAACACTTATGCTCGATGACGTACTGTAGCTGACACATCAGACATGGGCGCTCTAAAACTGAGACTTGTGGTTCTAATGAGCCCAATTTCATTCAGACTTCACAGAATTTGGAGCTACAGTATGTTACACCCATGAGCTAGCATAACATGGCTGGTATCTACCGGTTTGTCTGAATGTCTATTTTCTGCTAATATTGACTATGTTTAAATGGACATGAGTATCCCGGTTATCGTCGGGGTTTTGAAGTATCCCGTTTTTGTTTTTGCTCATGTAAACATCATATCCCGATTTCAGAAACCTGAGCCCTGTACCACGAAGCTCGATTAGTGGTTTAGCGAGGAACTTCAGGTTTAACCCTGGTTTGGCCGTGCTACAAAGCTAGTTAACTTCTTACCGACATATATTTCCATAGCAACTCATGCTTCACACTTAACCTGGTCCGCAGAAGGTTAAGTTGCAAGGATAAGATTAGACCTTAAATACACCGCCCACGAACCAATCGAATCAGCAGTTTGGAAAAATTCAAGTCTGTAGTAGACAGACTACAGGAGGAAGACCTATTCAAGTCTGTAGTAGAGAGACTACAGGATGAAGACCTATTCAAGTCTGTAGTAGACAGACTACAGGAGGAAGACCTATCAAGTCTGTAGTAGACAGACTACAGGAGGAAGACCTATTCAAGTCTGTAGTAGACAGACTACAGGTTGAAGACCTATTCAAGTCTGTAGTAGACAGACTACAGGAGGAAGACCTATTCAAGTCTGTAGTAGACAGACTACAGGAGGAAGACCTATTCAAGTCTGTAGTAGACAGACTACAGGAGGAAGACCTATTCAAGTCTGTAGTAGACAGACTACAGGAGGAAGACCTATTCAAGTCTGTAGTAGACAGACTACAGGAGGAAGACTTATTCAAGTCTGTAGTAGACAGACTACAGGAGGAAGACCTATTCAAGTCTGTAGTAGACAGACTACAGGAGGAAGACCTATTCAAGTCTGTAGTAGACAGACTACAGGATGAAGACCTATTCAAGTCTGTAGTAGACAGACTACAGGAGGAAGACCTATTCAAGTCTGTAGTAGACAGACTACAGGATGAAGACCTATTCAAGTCTGTAGTAGACAGACTACAGGAGGAAGACCTATTCAAGTCTGTAGTAGACAGACTACAGGAGGAAGACGTATTCAAGTCTGTAGTAGACAGACTCCAGGAGGAAGACCTATTCAAGTCTGTAGTAGACAGAATCCCAGAGGAAGATCTATTCAAGTCTGTAGTAGACAGACTACAGGAGGAAGACCTATTCAAGTCTGTAGTAGACAGACTACAGGAGGAAGACCTATTCAAGTCTGTAGACAGACTACAGGAGGAAGACCTATTCAAGTCTGTAGTAGACAGACTACAGGAGGAAGACCTATTCAAGTCTGTAGTAGACAGACTACAGGAGGAAGACCTATTCAAGTCTGTAGTAGACAGACTACAGGATGAAGTCCTATTCAAGTCTGTAGTAGACAGACTACAGGAGGAAGACCTATTCAAGTCTGTAGTAGACAGACTACAGGAGGAAGACCTATTCAAGTCTGTAGTAGACAGACTACAGGAGGAAGACCTATTCAAGTCTGTAGTAGACAGACTACAGGAGGAAGGTGTTGTGACTAAAATGAAGGAAAGAAGCAGCGTGCAAACAGAGACAGACCACCATGATGACAGAATCAAAGGGAATCACACAGTCTTGGCCCAAAAAATGTGACTGACGTCAAACACACCCAATACAAGCAACATTGTGTTGTAAACGCCTGCACAGATAGCATGCATTAGTCAATAACCAGGATACTAGTACTTATCATGCATACATGGATATGAATAACCTGCCTTCTATGTGTCCCATGTAAATGCCATATCCCCAATATGATCAAAACCAGGATAAGCCTCATAACCTGGATATTCACGTCCATGTAAACGCAGTCATTGAAAGCTCTGTTCTAGCTTAAAAACTGGACTCAAACATCAAACATGGACTGTGCTGCAGTTATTTCACCTACTTTAGAAATGAAATCATGAAATTTAGAGGGTTTGAGCTCATCTAGAAGGGTCTAAAATCACCATTATAACATTGCTGCATTTTACACCGAGAATCAAAGGAATGATTTTGCTTGTTTTTGCCGAAGGAAACTTGACGTAACGTAGCATCTCAATTCAAAACTCTCTTTCTCGCTCACTCTCTGTCCCCTCCCCTCTCTCTCTCTCTCTTTCTGTCTCTCTCTCTCTCTCTCTCTCTCTCTCTCTCTCTCTCTCTCTCTCTCTTTCTCCAGAGTCTGTGAGGCTGGTGAATGGTACTAGTCTGTGCTCAGGCAGACTGGAGGTGAAGTCTAACCAGTCATGGTCCTCAGTGTGTGAAGCTGACTTTGACCAGCAGGATGCAGAAGTGGTCTGTAGGGAGCTTGGCTGTGGGACTCCTTCAGTCCTCCAGGGGGCGCTCTATGGAGAAATGGAGGCTCCAATGTGGACAAAAGAGTTCCAGTGTGAAGGCAATGAGTCTGTTCTCCTGGACTGTGGAAGCTCAGGCTCAGCTAGAAACACCTGCGCACCTGGCAAAGCTGTTGGACTCACCTGCTCAGGTAGGAGAGGAGCTGCAGCAGCTTGGATTTGGCTTCATTTCTGTTCTAATCAAAATTACTTCACTTATTTTACTAATAACTCTTGTCTCTGTTCAGAGCCTGGTGAGGTCAGGTTGGTGGGACTTTGGTTTACAAGCCGCTGTGCTGGTAAACTGGAGATGAAACTACATCAAGACTGGAAACCAGTGGACTCTGACGGGCACCTGAAGTCAGCAGCTGTTGTGTGCAGACAGCTGGACTGTGGCTCTGCTGTTTACACAGAAAGGAGAGAGCGTTTCTATGAAAGAATTTCATGGATCTTCAGTCCTTCCTGTCTTCAGTCTGGCTCTACACTGAGAGAGTGTGTATGGTCTGACTCTTCCTCTCACAGCCTGCAGATCAGCTGCTCAGGTAAAACCATCAATTATGACATCAACTATGACAGTAATGTTTCCAGTCTCTCCCTTCCTCTGTCACAGTGACAGTCAGTGGTTTGAACTGTAAAGTTATCCAGGACAATGGCCTCCTAAAGGGAAGAGAAATGGGCGTATTCCTGGAACCTCATTGGGTCAAATCCCCCTCTTCAGAAAGACAGGGCCCTTGGCTTGTCCCCCAAAATATACAGTACTATGTTACCCTCCACACAGTATTGGTTAATCAAGCAAGTTCACTTTGCATGTTTTCACTCACCTAACAATGACAGCACTATTATACAGTTTATAGAAAGTCAGTTTCACAGATTATTATTCCAACTATAAATGCCTCTGTTTAGTCACAAACAACAGCAAGTTCAGTATCAACAGCATCACAGACAAGCCGGCCTACACAGAGCACAAACCAGTGGTCACCAATAGGGATGTCCGATATTATCGGCCGGTATTAGCATAAAAAAATCGATATCGGAAAATATCGGTATCGGTTTTCATGCCGATTTTTTTTTTTTTTTTTTTTTTTTTTTTTAATACAGGGGGACTCTCATTGAGAGCAATGCTCTCTTTTTCAGGAGTGCCCTGTTCACATTCACACACACATTCATACCTGGAAGCTGACCAGTACAACCACAGTCTGATCTGTTGGCCACTGAGCAGCTCCACTGGAGCGGTTGGGGTTAAGGGCCTTGCTCAAGGGCACCTCAGTGGTGGTAATAAGGGAGGGGCAAGCGCTGCCTTTTCACTTTCCCCACCCAGATTTATCCTGCCGGTCCCGGGGATTGAACCGACGACCTTCTGGTCACAAGCTTGCTTCTCTAACACTTACAACTTTAACACAACATGCATATTATATATTAAACTCTTCAGCTACATTAAGCTACATTATGTAACTTGTTACATGAAATTTTGGTGGAAAAAAAGCCTGCTTATATCGGTATCGGTTGATATCGGTTGATATCGGTATCGGAAATTAAGAGTTGGATATTATCGGATATCGGATATCGGTAAAAAAGCCAATATCGAACATCCCTAGTCACCAACCTTTTTAAGCCCAAGACCCCTGACTGACCTCAGGCTGGTGAAAGGAAAGATCTACCTATTGAAGTGTTGAGAGAAAAAGACAGTCCAGGGCATGCAGCAGCAGGCACAGATTAGCAATTATGCAAATATATGCAAGATTATAATCATTGTCAAAAATACTACAAAACAGTACAATACATAACGTGGAGAATGAAAAATATGAATCAGTAACCCGAAGACCGGCTGGGGAAGCCGGAATTACAGCATTCACAATACTCCACATGAACATGTATTGTGAATGCTGCAATTTCAGGTTATACCCGCTTCTATCAGATGTACTCTTTTATGTATTTCTCTGTGTAGGCTGCTTCCCCAGCCGGTCTTCGGGTTACTGATTCATATTTTTCATTCTCCACGTTATGTATTGTACTGTTTTGTATATTGAATTTTTACAATGATTATAATCTTGCATATATTTGCATAATTGCTCATCTGTGCCTGCTGCTGCATGCCCTGCATGGCTCTGCCTCCTTATATATAGGAGGCCACACCCCATTTTTTTCTTGACACTGAGGATAGCCACGGCTGAAACGTTTGTCTTGTTGCTGCTGTGCAGAATCAACTTTGTATAGATCTACTTGTGAGTGCTGCGTGGTCTAAAGACAAGAGTTGAGCGCACCATTTCTTGGACTTGATTATGTTGTTCACTGTCAACATGAAAGCCAGATTATTGCCAATTCTGGCAGCAGCGGAGGTTGAGGAGAAAAGGTAGGATGAGTGAAAAGACGAGCAGCGCGCTTTTCCTCCAAATGTTCAACTTTTTTCAGCTTAAAACGCTCAGAGCGCTCTGCCAAAAAAACTAGACGCCACCAACGTTTAAACGCCAGGTGCGTTCCTTGAGAGAGGAGCACATTTAGCGCGTCCTTACATAGAGAATGAATTGTAGAAAGATGCTGGCAGCTCAAATGAGTGCGTTGTGTGTGAACGCCGCCTAAGGGCCTGTGTCCACCTGGCGTCTTTTCCTCAGGTCCAGCGTCTATTTTCAATTGTTTCCAATGGGAGGAGAGCGTATGCGAGCGCACACGGACGTGTAGAGAAAGTGCAGAGCGCCCAGCGTCTTTTTTCGGCGTTTTTGTGCGCCGACTCCCAGCGCTTCCAGCTGAAAATATTTTAACTTTTCAGAAAGACGCTGGTGTCGGCTGCTCCTTTTCTGGTAACTAATCATATGGAAAAACTATCGCAACAGAGACAGAACGGCTCAATTGTGGGAGCAGATCGGCTAGACACTTAATATTTCTGGTGAGTGTTGTGCTTACTGCTTTTAATAGCGTAGCCTACCTGTGTTGTTAGCTTGCTAGCTGTCAGCTATCAAGCTGAACTAACGTTACTTGCAGACTGCTTCCTTGTATATTGTGCGCTGGGATCAGCGTTCCCCAGCGCACTCCCAGCATTTAACGTCGGAAAAAGAAGCTAGGTGGACACAGGCCCTAAGGTGCTTATGTGCTTGTAAGAGATGGTGTGCATGGGGTGCCATGCAAGGGGTCCATGAAGAACCAGCTGGGCAAGTCCCACCGCCCCTAACCTCATCGAGGTAGGCAAGAAACTGGTCCAGTTAGCATTTTTTAAGTGAGTTGGTCCTCAGGGACCTGAGTCTCTCCATCCTGCGGAGGTCTGCCTCACGGTGTCTCGCTCGTCTGTATCTCGCCCTTAATGCACAGATGATTAACAGTCTCTCTCTCTCTCTCTCTCTCTCTCTCTCTCTCTCTCTCTCTCTCTCTCTCTCTCTCTCTCTCTCTCTCTCTCTCTCGCTTTCTCTCCAGAGTCTGTGAGGCTGGTGAATGGTACTAGTCTGTGCTCAGGCAGACTGGAGGTGAAGTCTAACCAGTCGTGGTCCTCAGTGTGTGAAGTTGACTTTGACCAGCAGGATGCAGAGGTGGTCTGTAGGGAGCTTGGCTGTGGGGCTCTTTCAGTCCTACAGGGGGCGCTCTATGGAGAAATGGTGGCTCCAATGTGGACCAAAGAGTTCCAGTGTAAAGGCAGAGAGTCTGCTCTCCAGTACTGTAGAAGCTCAGGCTCAGTTAGAAACACCTGTTCACCTGGCAAAGCTGTTGGACTCACCTGCTCAGGTAGGAGAGGAGCTGCATCTTGTATTTGGCTTAATTTATGTTCTAATAAAATAAAGTGACTATACTTTTTTTTACTAATGACTCTCTTGTCTCTGTTCAGAGCCTGATGATGTCAGGTTGGTGGGAGGAGCTAGCCGGTGTGCTGGTGGACTGGAGATTAAAGTTTCTACTGGATACTGGAAAACAGTGCATCGTGAGGTCTCTAAGTGGAACCTGAAGTCAGCAGCTGTAGTGTGCAGACAGCTGGCATGTGGCTCTGCTGTTTCAACAGAATGGATAGAGTATAACTCATCAAGATCTTTCTGGGCAGTGCAAAATGACTGGGCGATTCATTCTGACTGTGATGGGTCTGAGTCTGCACTGAGGGAGTGTTCCGGAAAAACAAAATCATATAATAGCTCTTCCAGCCTGGAGCTGATCTGCTCAGGTAACTGAACAGTGACATTACATCCTCAGCTGCTTCCACAGTGCCAGGCTGCTCTCTGACTCCTCTGTGTTACAATGTAGCAGTTATCTGTATTACATATGAATGTAGCAGTTCTCTGTATTACATATAAATGTAGCAGTTCTGTGTTACATATGAATGTAGCAGTTCTCTGTATTACATATGAATGTAGCAGTTCTCTGTATTATATCTGAATGTAGCAGTTCTCTGTATTATATATGAATGTAGCAGTTCTCTGTGTTACATATGAATGTAGCGTCTCTCTGTCTTGTACAGTGGCTGCTAACATACAAACCGTCATCTTTCAACCATCAACATTCATTACTTTGGTTCAGCCAATCATCTCCCTCTCTGTTTACAGATCTGCTGGTTCAGCCAACCATCTCCCTCTCTTCCTCAATGGACGGGGTCTCTGAGGCCCAGCAGCAGGGGTTTCAGGTGTTTAGGGGCTCCAGCTTCACCATCAGCTGCTCCATCCAGCCACAGTACCCAGGAGGCTTCTTCCACCTCACCTCCAGCAACACAGCACAGGACTACATCCTGCCAGATGTCAATCACTCTGCCTCCCACACAGCAGACAACCACACCCAGCCAGCTGTCAATCACTCTGCCCTCAACACAGCAGACAACCACACCCAGCCAGCTGTCAATCACTCTGCCCTCAACACAGCAGACAACCACACCCAGCCAGCTGTCAATCACTCTGCCCTCAACCACACCCAGCCACCTGCCAATCTCACTGCACACTTCCCGTTTCCTGCTGCAAGCTACGCCCACCAAGGGATATATAGCTGTGTTTATCACATCTATATTTTCTCTCATAACTTCTCCTCTGAGAGCCAGCCACTCTCTCTCACTGTCTCAGGTAACGTGACAGAGAATATTCCAGTTTTTGCCCTTATTCCGAAAAAGACAATATTCCACAAATAGTCCTGTTTACATGCAGCAGTGCATACTCCCATTACTGTAACATAAAATGTTCCCATGACGTAATACGCTACGCTGATTCATGCTCATACTCACTCACTCACTCACTCACTCACTCACTCACTCACTCACTCATCTTAATCTGTCCGCCAATGGCTGTTAGGGTGCATGAACATACCTACACACTATAGGGATGTAAAAATACGCATATTTGTACCGTACCATATTCGTACCGAAACCATACCGAACAGTGCAGCTGTACCGAATTTAGATTTCTTTTTTTAAATAAAAATAGATCCAAAAAAGTTCAAACACAAAGTTACCATCTAACAATTTTAGAGACGTTCTTGTTAAACTGTAACGTTTTTGGCTGTGGACCAATCTTTCTATTTCACTATTTTTTGGAGACTGGGGTGCGTGAGAACGTGAACCGACCTCAATCCGACACAATTGCAGGAAACGGCACATTTTTTAGCACGTGCAGCGCATGGTCAGGAGATGGTTCTTTGGCGTGAGTCATTCACTCACTCCCCCCCGGAAGATTTGTTTTTACATTTTAAAGTAAAATGCATCAATTTGGTGCACTCTGAGGGGAAGATTAACAGGCTAGATCTATGAAGAACTACACACATCACTAAATACATGCCTTTTAGACACCACCTCCTCCAACTCATCAGAGCTCTGATATGAAAGCAGGTGACATGAACAAGGCATAGAACAATACTGATGTGAAAGCCAGAGCCATATTGAAATGACGTTGGTTGTATTATTATTATCATTATCATTATTATTGTTATTAGTGTGCTTTATTTTAAATTCAGCCATGTTCACTGCTTACCATGTTCACTTCCTCTCATCACCTAACCCTTTATACAGCAGCAGGGACGTGCAGAGAATGCTAGAGGGGCAGGGGCTGGCAAAAAAGTTTTAACGTTTTTAGCCAGATTTAGAGGAATATCTCAATTTAAATTAACATTTGGATGATACTTGTCACAGAAAAATAACTCCACAAATTGAATAATATTAGTACAAAAGTTAAATTTGCTGTTACAATACTGTTGTGATATCATTATTTAGTCTTAAGAAAAGCCAAACTCTCTGAGTGCTGCCTTCAGGGACGGCTTGGAAAGGGGAATTTCCATACAGAGCGCTATTAGAAATGCATTCAGGGTCTGGAGAGGCCACTTTTTACAGACGAGAAAATACATGGCAATCTTTTGGAGTAGCCCATAGCTTATAATTAGCAACTCAATTAACATTCTCAGCCATAATATGATGGCTGGTCAAACAGTAGCGTATTAAGCATGATTTTTTCAGTTTACCCACGATTTTTTCAGTTTAAAAAGTGGGGGGGGGGGGGGGCAGAATCAAGGTTTTGAAAAGTGGGGGGACATGTCCCCCCTGTCCCCAGTGGAAAATTTGCCCCTGCACTATTCATTCAGTCTCAGTCTCAGTCAGTCATGTCACAGACTGACTGACTGACACTCATAAAACATAATTTAAATATTAATAAGTTATCAAGCACTTCTTTAATTAATGTTGGTGAAATACGACAAGATAGTGCATATATAAGAATCTGCAGACTTCATTCAATCTGTTTGAATCAGAAGTAGCTTTATTATCCCAGTTTGGCAAAATGATGACATAATGAGTGGTGTCCCATTTCCTCGGCAATTGTTTTCAACCCCTTGTGGCTCTTTTCAAAGGCGAGGGCCAAAGCGAGGGCCAATCAAACAGGAGGGGTTTATTCAAATTCATAGTCTGCACTGTTTGCATTCCCTATTTAAATGTCATCTTTCTAATTAATTAGATTTGTTTTGGTGCTGATCCGGCACACATGACACACACACACACACACACACACACACACACACACACACACACACACACACACACACACACACACACACACTCACACTCACACTCACACTCACACTCTCACTCTCACACACACACACACACACACACACACACACACACACACACACACACACACACACACACAGTATTATACTTGTATTATACTATACAAGGAGTAACACAAATTGAATTGAATAACAATTGCCACTATTTGTGTCACTCCATCTGTGGCTGTACCCCATCTAGCCACAACCCAGGTATGCCTGCCCCTGCGGTTGCCACACGACGCACGTGGTCTTGGGCCAGATTTGCCCTTGTTGATAAACCAGCTCCCGTAGCGGGTGCACTGTGCGTAATGGCCTGAAGAATGAGCATTCAGTTAAAAACATCATCTTCATTCTTCAGATCATCTGTTGTGGCGACTCGTGAAACTAGCGTTTGCATGGATACACTTTTGGGGATTTTTGCATCATTGCAATCATCAGCAGTTTGGTCTCGACCAACTTAGCTCTGATCTCCGATATGGTAAATGAAAACAAGTCGTGGTCATCAGAGCCAGCCTTATTTTTTAACACCAGTAGTTTTACTTGTAGTTGAGTAATATTTCAGTAATGTAACAGTACTTCTACTTGAGTACAGACGTTCAGTTTATATTGTAACAACTTTCACCTAACAAAAAATGCCCTTTCTGAAATTAAACGAAATAAATAAATTAGAAAGCAAATTAACATATAGATTTAAGGAACGTCTTTTTCTTACCTCATGCTGGTACGCTGTCCTTCCATTTGAACTTGGAACATCTATGGGAACAGATTAGTGATGATGACCTATTATAAAATGGCTCTCTCAAATCAAGCAATCTGATTGGTTCACAGCCATTGTATAATTCCAGTAACCGAGTTCAATAACCCATGGCCATGGGTTATTGGTTGCCATGGCAACTCTCTTACTAAGAGAGTAATAATAAGGCTTACCTCAAATGACAACGTAGAAAAAAAAATGGCGGAGACAGCTGTCAGATCCTTGTGAATCGATCTTCGCTTATAACTTTACTAATACTTCGCAGAAAATGATGTTTTGTACAAGAATAGATGCGGGCTAATGTCTTCTTTGCAAAAGAAAGGCTGTTAACCCCGCATTTAACCCCGCATTTAACCCCGTAACGTTAGTTGGTGTCGGGGTTTGCAGAAAGCATTCAGCTTCTCAGCAAGCGCTGAGAATGCAATGCTGCGCTGGAGCTGCCTGTCGGGGTTTTCAGAAAGCTCTCAGCTACTCAGCAAGCGCCAGGATTGGCCAATGTCAACTTCAGTCTCCAGAACGATCCAATCAAATCACCCGCATGTTCTTGCGGTCCCGCCTTACAGTAGTGTTTCAACTGACTATCAGAATGACATGCCAGTCGGAGTCGGACTTATAGTATTATTATTATTATTATATTATCATACTTGGAAACCGTTTTATAAAAGCAATATAGCACTCGAGCTGCGTGTGTTGTGGAATATATCCCCCTGCTCAGCAGTTATCCCACTCGGCCTGTGGCCTCGTGGGATAACAGCTGATCAGGGGGATATATTCTTCACAACACACTGGCTCTCATGCTATATTGCTTAAATATACAATGAGTCAACGATGCCAAAATCGTCCATTTCCGATATTTAACTGATACATTTGTGCATCACTAAGGGCAACACGAGCTTTATGCTTAATGGGAGCTGTTCTCATGATGTCAGCTGATCTGATGAGATGTTTCTGTTTCAGCCTCTCCAGCAGATCTCATCGTCAGAAATGTTGTCCCGCTGCTGACTGTGCTGTTGCTGCTCACTGGCCTCTGTTTCTACTGCAAGGTACTGAACATCTTTACTCAGTAGATGATTGGTTAAACGAAACAGTTAGACTGCATGTTTAGCTAGAAGAGAGATGTGATCCAGTAACAGCTGCTGTCATGTCTTTCCAGGCCAGAAGAAGGCAGAAGACAGGAAGAAACAACATTGAGCTGGTTTATTATAACCTTGTTGGTTCCGATGCTGAAGGAAGAGAGGAGGACATTGAACCGGATTATTATAACCTTGATGATTCCAGTGATGAAGGGAGTGAGGAGAACATTGAGATGGGTTATGATGACGTGGGTGGTTCCAGAGCAGAAGGAAGAGAGGAGAACATTGAGCTGGATTATGATGACGTGGGTGGTTCCACAGCAGATGGAAGAGAGGAGAACATTGAGATGGATTATGATGATGTGGGTGGTCCCAGTGCTAAAGGAAGAGAGGAGAACATTGAGATGGATTATGATGATGTGGGTGGTCCCAGTGCTAAAGGAAGAGAGGAGAACATTGAGCTGGATTATGATGACGTGGGTGGTTCCACAGCAGATGGAAGAGAGGAGAACATTGAGATGGATTATGATGATGTGGGTGGTCCCAGTGCTAAAGGAAGAGAGGAGAACATTGAGCTGGATTATGATGACGTGGGTGGTTCCAGAGCAGAGGGAAGAGAGGAGAACATTGAGGTAGATTATGATGACCTGGGTGGTCCCAGTGCTGAAGGAAGAGAGGAGAACATTGAGCTGGATTATGATGACCTGGATGGTCCCAGTGTTGAAGGAAGAGAGGAGAACATTGAGCTGGATTATGATGACCTGGATGGTCCCAGTGCTGAAGGAAGAGAGGAGAACATTGAGCTGGCTTATGATGACCTGGATGGTCCCAGTGCGGAAGGGAGAGAGGAGAACATTGACCTGGATTATGATGACCTGGGTAGTCCCAGTGCTGAAGGAAGAGAGGAGAACATTGAGCTGGATTATGATGACCTGGATGGTCCCAGTGCTGAAGGAAGAGAGAACATTGAGCTAGATTATGATGACCTGGGTAGTCCCAGTGCTGAAGGAAGAGAGGAGAACATTGAGCTGGATTATGATGACCTGGGTAGTTCTGGTGCTGAAGGCGGGTTGGGTGAAGAAGCAGCAGCCCAGGGATCAGAGTAGGATCTCACTCCAGATGGATGTCTCAGCTCTCACACAGCCAGCTGTAACATCACCTTAGTGAAGGTAGTGACAGAGTTGTTCCCTTTAACGTCCCACTGAAATCACAGCAGGAAAAACAGAATCATTGAAAAGGAAGTAAGGACATGCTGCTGTTGTCTATCCATCAATATCATAATGCAGCCAATCAGTTGTCAGCAGTGAAGGCTCACAGCAAATCAGATGACTCCTTGACATGAATATTCGTGACAACACTCCCTAGTAAAGTTACTGAGAGTCTAATTGGTTTGATTGAATTGTCATTTCAGTTAGACTTTAATCATTTTTTATTCAGTTGATCAGGTAGTTCAGGTCCATTTCTTGTCACAGTGATATCTACATTACAATATGAGGTTTGGAAGAGGTGGAGAAAGCCTTCAGGGATTGTGAAGAAGAATGAGACACAAGAGTCACACATGTATTCATCAGGGTCCAATTCAGAAGCTGAAGAAAACACAAAATTCTGCTTTTGTGCATCCATTGTTAACTGTGGGGTTTGGATGTACTGAACCTCTTTAATAGCCAGACATGTCTCAGATTTATCAGATCTATCTAGCAGCTGTAGGTAGCACTAGAGACCAACAAGCAAGCACTAGCAATCTATTGGTGTACAAATGTATGACTGTTTATACAATGCAATCTGCATAACATTTTCAGCAATCTCTTAAAAAACAAAAAAAATAACTTCATGATGTTTGGCCATCATGCAGACTGCTCTGCTCAGAGACTGGAGAGCTTGTTTCTCTGTGTAAATCTCTGTACAATAGATCATGATGTGTTTCAGATGTATTGAGTTAGATGTGTGAGCTTAGATCAATAGATCATTATGTGCTTCAGATGTATTGAGTTAGATGTGTGAGTTTAGATCAATAGATCATTATGTGTTTCAGATGTATTGAGTTAGATGTGTGAGTTTAGATCAATAGATCATTATGTGCTTCAGATGTATTGAGTTAGATGTGTGAGTTTAGATCAATAGATCATTATGTGCTTCAGATGTATTGAGTTAGATGTGTGAGTTTAGATCAATAGATCATTATGTGCTTCAGATGTATTGAGTTAGATGAGCTTAGTGTTGAGATGTGTGAAGCTTCAGTCAGCAGACTTGGGGAGGAAAAGCAAAGCTGTGAAAAGATTTTAAATAGTCCATCATTTCTCATTCCCAACATGTCCTATGTTGAATATTTGTCAGGACCTCTTGGCACAACACATTCTCACTACAAACTCATCTCACAGAACCGCTTCGTCAAGCACCTTTGGCGACCTCCGTAACGCTCCGCGGAGGCTAGAGCATTTAATGGAATGCAGCACGCCGCACCTGTGGGTTCAGGCAAAGCACGTCATCCACAATGATTTGGGAAGTATGGTAGTATCACCCAGAGGACGGTGTACCACCTAGGGGGTGGGTTTAGGCATTGGGTAGGTGGTCTTTAGGTTGAGGCATTGGGTGAGTGTGGTTAGGCCCCAACCCAAAGCCTCTAATCCAAAACCAGGGTGGTGCTACGTGCCCTGGGTGGTACAGTACTACCGTATTTTCCAGCTGGTTCTGGATGATGAGCCCGAGGGCGTGCGTGACCTTTGCCTGAACCCACAGGTGCAGAGTGTTTTTTTAACGGACCACCCGTGCTGCGTTCCATAAAACACAAGCAGAGCTCTGAGATGAGTTCAGAGTGAGAATGAGCGGCTCTGCTTCACTTCTTGATGCACAGGAGGTCCTTTTTCATCACTTCTCGACGCCACAGGTTTGATCCTCTGTCGCGTGCGTTCCTCCGCCGTCAATTTGAAATCATCACGCTGATTCCATTGAAAAACGTCACGTCAGTTCATTTTAAAATGTTGCTGCGTTGGTTAAGTTTAGGCAACTAAAACAACTTGGTTGGTTTTAGGCAACTCATTTATAACAACTGGGTTTGGGTTAGGCTTATGTAACGGCGTTGTGTTGGTGGTAGTTGCAACAACCCATGTTAAGGGCGGCTTGCCCAGGGGTGGATTCGAACTGCAGACCTTCGGCTTACGGGACGGACACGCTAACGACTGCACCAAGAGAGCTAGCTCCCTTGGCGGAGCTGATTAACGTGCCTTTATACTGGGGAAGTGAGTTTAACCAACCTACTCGCTACCACTCGGGACTCACGAGGACTCACATTCATTTGGTTACACTTACATAACAAACACATGAAATGTGACTTTGAACACGCTGGGACGCGACCTGGTGTCCGGTGTGAAAGACGAGTGTTTCACTCCTCCGCCTTCCCCGACCGTCACACGACATGAGGTTGAGCCTCAGCATAGTGACACAGAGGGACTTGACAACATAGGACACTTTGGCAATGACAACAGCTGTTCATGAGTGCTGTCTGTGATGGGCCCAACCTCCACCAACTTTACCACACAGGAGAGAGAGAGAGAGAGAGAGAGAGAGAGAGAGAGAGAGAGAGAGAGAGAGAGAGAGAGAGAGAGAGAGAGAGAGAGAGAGAGAGAGAGAGAGAGAGAGAGAGAGAGAGAGAGAGCTGCTGATTTTGGTCTCAGCCAGACCTGGATAAGACTGTTAGCTACAGTAAATGCTGAACACATCTAACACTCATTTGTATATTGCTTTATTTTGTTTTTATTCATTTTATTACTTACTTACTAGCTACTTACTTATCATGTTATATACTGTAAACACCTATGTAACTTCAACTTTATATTTTCACGTTGGAGATTTTGCTTGAATGAAAAGTTTGCATGGTCTGATCTTGAGCTCAGACCTCAAACTTTTCTACTTTATATTGCTGAAAAATGAGCTTTTAAAGAAAACAGTGTTAGGGGTTGTGTCCACAGAAAATCCCCACCATAGTGGAGCACTTTGGATATCAAAAATATGAATGCCCAGAGCTCTTCCAAAGTGCCTCTTCCTCCATTTTGATTGGTTGGTCAGAAAAAGTGACATTAGATTAGAAACTGCATTGCAGAAAGGCACTGGCAGCTCAAAAAAATGCTTTCTGTGGACACGCCCCATATGCAGCTGATTGTATATTTTCTGTTTTGATTTTTGTTCTTTATAAACCCCCAAAAAACTGAATAAAGAGAAAAAGTGTTTGAGGCAAAGGAAGTGTCCATCCTTCTGAGTGTGTCTGTACAGCTCTGCCTTCTGATTCCCATTGATGCAGCATGGCAGCCATGTTTTTACAGTGTGGTGAGCCACACTGAACGTTAAAGATATGAACTTTATCAAAAGAGCTCTGCACTTCAAACAGGTCAGCAATCTGCTACAAACAGTGGAGGCCTCCTGCTGTTTGTAGCAGATTGAGGTAACCATAGTGTCTATCCTAAGCCATGACAGCCAGCCAGGTAACCATAGTGTTTACCCTAAGCCATGACAGCCAGCCAGGTAACCATAATGTTTACCCTAAAGCCATGACAGCCATCCAGGTAACCATAGTGTTTACCCTAAGCCATGACAGCCAGCCAGGTAACCATAGTGTTTACCCTAAGGCCTAAGCCATGAGAGCCAGCCAGGTAACCATAGTGTTTACCCTAAGCCATGACAGCCAGGTAACCATAATGTTTACCCTAAGCCATGACAGCCAGCCAGCTAACCATAGTGTTTACCCTAAGCCATAACAGCCAGCCAGCTAACCATAGTGTTTACCCTAAGCCATGACAGCCAGCCAGGTAACCATAGTGTTTACCCTAAGCCATGACAGCCAGCCAGGTAACCATAGTGTTTACCCTAACCCATAACAGCCAGCCAGGTCACCATAGTGTTTACCCTAAGCCATAACAGCCAGCCAGCTAACCATAGTGTCTATCCTAAGCATGACAGCCAGCCAGGTAACCATACTGTTTACCCTAAGCCATGACAGCCAGCCAGGTAACCATAGTGTTTACCCTAAGCCATAACAGCCAGCCAGCTAACCATAGTGTTTACCCTAAGCCATGACAGCCAGCCAGGTAACCATAGTGTTTACCCTAAGCCATGACAGCCAGCCAGGTAACCATAGTGTTTACCCTAAGCCATAACAGCCAGCCAGGTCACCATAGTGTTTACCCTAACCCATGACAGCCCAATTTACAACTGAACATTTAGCGCATTTTGTAGAAAATACCGAGATATATCATGTATCACCATTCAGCCAAATTCATATTAAAGACACAATGAATTTAAATCCCATCTCTTCACTGTATTACTTCTAGCCTGGCATTAATTAAATGTGATGTAAGTCACAACAAGAATTACCTATGACAAGAATAATCTGTGGCCACATATTTGAATAATCTCTTCAGTGAACATTTAATTGATAATCAAGTTGAACAATTAAACTTTATTGTGATTAGGCATTTAGGCATTCAGCTTCAAACGTATTGCAGTTCTCTGGTTTCTGGCTGTATGAGAGAATAATTCATGTTAGTAAAATGTAGATTACATGTAGCTTTATCCAAACGAGAGGAACAATAAATTGTTACATTGATACAGTATAGACGGTTTTCACCAGAGCGCAACCCCACAGCACTTCCTTTTTCTCAGCATTCGGCAAACTGCAGAAATATTCACTCGACATCGTTACTTTTGTTTTCGCTGCTCAGCTGTATAGACGGTTTTCACGGAATGGTCAGTCCTGCACTTGAATGTTTTTTTTTCTTTTATGTCCATAGCAAACAGTGCAACAGGAAGTGAGCGGGGGTTCAATTTAGAATGTTTTTGTTGTCAAGTTAAAACCGTCTATACTATATTATCAATTGGGTAATGATGCTTTTGTCCACTGTGTGGCGCCATTACCTTTATAATTTTAAAACTATTCACAATCTCAAACTCACTGGCTGTTGAAGTCAGGCTTTACTGGAGACGCATCAGAAAAGGTAGCTTTAACAGATGAGCTTCCATGAATTCTGCACTATGATAGTAATATAGAATTATTAAAACAACCCAGGTCTGTTAATTTGCTTCTTATTCCATGAGTCTGCTCTAAACAGTCTGATTTGTAATCAAACTATATTAGTAAGCTTCATCCATGAATATTGGGTGAAAAACTAAAATAACTTAGTAACCAAATAATGATGTTGGCTTTCAAAATAAACGGCTCTTTATTTGAATATTTTGCACAAGTTACAAAGCATCAGAGTGTCGGGATGATTCAGCTCAGCATGTGAAAAGTCTGGTTTCAACACCATGTCAACAAAGTGACTTAAAAAAATGACAGACAGCACAAAAATTAAATGTGAAACATTATATAATGAAACTGTAAGCCTTTGTCTGAAAAAAATGACAAGACCTTTACTGACTGGACCATGTATAATTTAGACATCTAAAAATGATAAACGCCAAGCGATGATTTCTGTTGTTTGGAATCCAAACTCCTGATGTTGGAGAATATTTTCCACCTCCTGTTTCCTACAGTCTGTATCATTTTCTATCCAGCACAGAACATCGATATTTACAATTTCAGTATTACAGTGTGATATTATTTTCGAAAAGCTTTGTAGCTCTTAGCATGTTTTGTTATTAAAAGGGTCTTTGAGGAACCTTAAGGGCTCTCCAGACTGCAACCATAAGGGAACCTCAGACTGTTTCCTGAGGAACTCTGTCAGAAGATCTGAGAGTCCTGATACTATTTCCAGGAACCTCTAACTGCTGGTTGTTCTTCAAAGAACCTTTTAGTGATTTTGTTTTTCTGTTGCGGAGCCCAAAGTTGCTTATGAGAAAGTTGCATCTGTAAACCTTTATACAAACAACAGAAACTGAACGGGCCTTGTACAGTAAAAAGCAGCTTTTATTTTGTAGTTTATCACACAGTATATTACCAGTCACTCTAATGCTACTGTATAGAGACGTATTACATCTATTTTACTTTATTTCCAGTTATTGCTCGATAATTAATTCCCTGTAATTTAAACTTTGTTTGTTTGTATCTCTCCAACTTCTCAAGTTGAGTGAGTTTCTGTAGGCATCTCGAGTCTGAACCAAGAATGTTTTGTGGTCAGCGCAACACTGCAGACTTGAGTCTGTTACCTGATTGGCTGGCAGCCAATCAGGTAACAGTTGGGAGTGGGAGTGAGAATGTGTTGCAAACACGACTAGTGTTAATCGTAAAATGCAATTAATTAATTTGACTCATTACTCATTTAAGAAGTAATCACATTACTTTACTAATTAGTTCCTCGTTCATTACTGTGTTGGCAGCAGTGGCTCCTTTTTCCCCTGAGTGTCTCATCTGTTTTTCTGTCAGACGTTTTGATAAATTGGATGTTTTCTCTGTGGAAGACTTTAATAAGGAAGTAACAGTGTAATTACTTTTGAAATGGTAATCCCTTACAGTACTGTTAGTGAACAAAGTAATCACATTACTCCAACGCTGGACACAACATAACAGTTCCCCGACTTGTAACACTGGTGTCAGAGCGACCTGGTGTTCAGACAGGCTGTCCAGCATCAGAGGTGAGTGGTGTCAAAGTGTCCTTGAGCAAGGCACTAAACTGATCCTGAGGGAAGGGATTCAACCGCTGAGCAGCCGCGGCTCATAGAGGCACTTAGCATTATTTACATGTAATCTCTTTCCAACGCAGTTTTCCTTTTAATTAAGTAAATTGAAGTAAATATAGAAATCTATTAATATATATTATCTGTTATAATATCCAAGATACTCAAGTATTTTCTGTTAATGAGTTGCGTATACAAAGCAGATAAGCGATCAGGCTGATCATGAGAAATGTGCGATATAATTATTTTCTGGGTACTGTGGCAAGAATACACCAGAAAACTGAATTTTACAGCCTGCATAAAGTCCATTTTCATGTTAAACCTTTAGAATAGTCTGTTTATTTATATACAATATTGATGAGGGAAATAGTGGCAATGCATTAAAACAGATTATCCTGAATAAAACCTTAATGTCCATAATACTGTGGTTCTTAAAAATCCAGCTTTTCTCATAACAAATGGAAATAAAATTGACAATATGGGTGAGATCGGTTCAGGTTTCCAATGCAGTTTCAGTATATTAAAGTTAAGAGTAAATGGAGCAAAACGTAACAAGAGTTTTGTTAAATGTCATGATGCACTGGAACAGGTGAAATACTGAAAGACTTTTCCCTCGTTTGAAGAAAAAGGTGATGAATAAAACAAACGGTGTTGAGAAGACGTTTCCTACACCAAGTCAGTTACAGTTACCATCCTGTAACTGACAGCTCGCAGGTTCGAACCCCGCAGCAGCAACGTGTCCATCAGACAGACTAGAGTCCTGCTGCCGTGTCTTTAAGACCGTTAAACCAGCATGTCCATCAGGTGAAATTTAAGAGTTTTTTTTGTAATGCCAGTTAAAATGAAATATAAGACCATTTTCACGATTGAAATAAACAAGAAAATGAAAACAAAATAAAGTCTGCATGACTAGGCTGATTTCTCACCAGAAGAGCATCGCACCATGATACCATATTCTTAACCCTCCTAAAACTGAATTCCAGACTTAAAATGCCTTGCTGAGCTGTGTTCAAGATCTTCTAAGGCCTTGAACTTCCATAATATCCATTTTAAGGCTTTTCCAGGACTGGCAGACACCCTGCAGACCAAACAGGACTTGAGAATACGTTTGTTTTACACTACCTGGATGCCAGGTGAGCGGGTCTGGTTAGAGTTTACTGTATATATACTGCGAAAAATTACAATTTCCTTCCTTGTATCCTGACCTATCAGCTTATTTTGTGACTTATCTCACTGCACTGTAAAATAATCTGCTGGTTTCACTAATATTCACTTGATTAAAAAGAAATCAGCATAAAACAATGAAGAACACCTGGAAACAGAGAACATTTCTCTAAGACAATTTCACCAAGAAAATGTCCTGAAACAAGTTACATTCTCCTGAAAAAAAAGACAAAATTGTTAAGCACTGCAAAAAAATATCCATCTTAACGCCTCCTCTAGTCTCACATTGACACTCAGATCTTGTTGTTAACCCAGAGAGACATTGTGCAGTGAGGAGAGAACTCCACTTGTCTCTAATGCAGCTTGTTTCACAATAAGAGCATGACTCTTGATTCTACTCACTTCTTCAAACAAGCTGATTTGCATTGGAAACAAGAGACATGATCTACCAACACTGGAAGATGTTTTAGCTGTGACCAGCAGCTCCATAGGGCCCTCTGTCTGTTGGTTGGTTGGTTCACAAAAAGTTCACCACCCTTTGCCAGCCAGTTTTGAAATTTGGCATGGAGGTCAAAGTGTGTGTGTGTGAAGATGTGTGTTTGTGTTCATGCCCATTGGCTAAAAGGGGGCGTGATAAATCATGCTGAAATTTGCCATGGGCGTCAAGTATTTGTGAGGCTGTGTACAAGGTGTGTGGATGCATGTGTGTACTATGTGGTTGCAGGCAGCTATTGCAAATTCACCCTTATTTTCACTTATTTGAAGAAAGTTACAATTTTAGGACTAAATAATCAGCTAAAAGACATGTTAAGAGGGATTTTCTTTGCAATGAATCGGTATAATTGTCTGCAGTAAAATGATTTCACTAGAATAATCTGTCTGATACAAGCTAAAATAAGTGAAAAAGTCTCACTTTTTTACAGTGTACAATATAATTTAAGACGCTTGAATACGTTTCCGGGAGCTGCGGAGATGTTGATGTCAGTGGCTGAGCAGGCGCAGACGGGCGAGCCAGCCGCCCAGTAGAGACGGAGGTTTGGTTTCCACAGGGGGAGGGGCCACAGCGGGGGCGATGGGCTGGGGCTTCTTGGACGCTGCTTCCTGGTAGGGGATGGTGGCGCTGTTGTGCAGGTGGGTGTTGATGAAGCACTGGCTGCCTCTGATGTGGTCCACGCCGCGGCTCCGGTCCCCCGGCCGGTACGGCAGAGGGAAGCACGGGGCCTCCTCCGAGATGGGGGCGATGCGCTCGCTACTCAGGTATCTGTGGAGAACGTCCTGACCTGTTCACAGCAGAGATGACAGCTTCATAAGAACACAGCTTATTGTGTTTAATGCTACTGCAAATGGTCAATCAGACCAATTTTAGTAGTTTTCCTAAGGGACAGCCAACAAAAATATGTCATTTCTCATTAAAATGTGTTTTACTCATTGGTGTAAAAAAAATTGTAGTCGGAACTTCCGAGTTCCCAGTTGGAAATTTAAACGGGAACGCCCCCTGAAGTCAGATTTCGGACTCAGTAAGTCGGGAGAACCTCACCAGCCTCAACCTCAAAATCCAAGATGGCAGCTCCCCCATCAACAATGTAAAAGCTTAGTAATATACACTTCTGTCTTATTTCTATCTTATTAAATCAGACATACATACAGTATCAGTACTGTATGTATGGCTGTCTAACTTCTATCTGTGGACGCGAAAACGCAAAATGCATTGTTATCAGCTGGTATTGCTAACAATGGCAAGGCTGGCGAGAGCTAACCTGGCTGGTTTTCTTATTTGTACTGCAAAGGTGGTCAACTCGGGTGTGACGTCATTCCCGGCTCCGACTTCCAAGGTAAATGGAATGCAGCATAAAATCGACTTTCACACGTCAGAGTGGTAAATCCAATCAGAAGCTGACCTCAACACGCCGCTGCCTCTCTCTCTATGTAGATTACGTGTTTATATAGTCTCAGTTTTCTTGAATCAAGTGACTAATATTAATTAATACTCTGTTTGAAGATCATGTGACTATATTCAATAAATGAAATGAAAGAGAAACAGCCTGCTTGATGATTCTCTTGTCCCTCTGGTAAATTTTTATTACGCACTTGTTTTGAGGAAAATACGTTTTTAACACATTGAGTGCCAGCGACGCCATATGGCGTCATTAGAAATTTACCGTAGGCTGCCAGCGACGCCAAATGGCGTCAGTAACTCGAAATTGTTTTTTTGACGGGGGGGTGTCGATCTATGCCTCTTACATCGCCTCTTACAATATGATAGCTATTGAATGTGTCTAACCTATTTTACAGAACCCTTAGGTGGCGACAGCGCACTCCAGATGAGAGAAAGTGGAGTAAAACCATAGAGTAAAACACACAGAAGAAGTCGTTTGGGAAGAGGAAATCGCATCGCATCCGTCCGTATGCAGCTGCTTCATTGAAGCATAACGTAGCTGTGCCCCTGCAGCAGCCAATCTGCTGTCACAATTGAGCACCTCGTGTCCGCTGCATTCGCTGCATTCGCATGATCAGCCGTGGAGTTCTCAACTGGAAGCATGGTGACATACACGCGGGTGTAAAAAAGCTGGACTAGCGGACTTTTCACTGCTGAGAGCACACGCAGAGCAAACACACTCACAGCAGAGCAGAGCAGAGAGATACTCCTCCCACAACGGGGGGGGGGGGGGGGGGGAGGAGGGGGGGGGAGGTGGGGCACGCAGGACACTACAGCATACAACAGACCCAGGTAGCTGCAGCATTACATCAGAAAATATTAGCAATGAGTCAATGATGTGCTTGAAATGCTTCCTTTCACAAAAGGGTAATTATCTCAGCTCGTAGAAAAAAAGGGCTGTTTTTGGTCTAATCAAGCTATCTTCTCCGGCTCATAACTAAAGAACGGAAAATGGGATCAATAAACTTTTTTTTGCAGGTGATAGAAGAGAGTCTCATCGTTATTTGTGCGTGTTCAGTGTTTACATGGTAATTATTAAAGAAATTATATGACTGTTTTAAAATGCATTGCGGCCTATGTGGCACAGTACAGCACCTTTTGCCCAAGGGCCGTGGCACTCAAAGTGTTAAGTGAAGATGATTTTTTATTTTATTATGAGGCTGCTTATATTGTTGGTGACGTGTGAAGTGAAAGTTATTCTCCTGTAGCTGTGGATCAGATCTCCACCTTGACTAAAACTAAACATGAGAGCTGTGTTCTAAGCTGATAAAGCATTAAGAGGCTGTTATCAGGCTGCTAAATACCAGCATTCACAGTCAGTCTAATCTACCCTCTCACTGGCCCAGGTGAAGCTGTGTGCTGTCCAGCGCCGGGCAGGCGGCGCTCTGAGGTCAGAGAGGTGACTCAGCATCAGGTGGTGCTCTGAGGTCAGAGAGGTGACTCAGCATCAGGCGGCGCTCTGAGGTCAGAGAGGTGACTCAGCATCAGGTGGTGCTCTGAGGTCAGAGAGGTGACTCAGCGTCAGGTGGTGCTCTGAGGTCAGAGAGGTGACTCAGCGTCAGGTGGTGCTCTGAGGTCAGAGGTGACTCAGCGTCAGGTGGTGCTCTGAGGTCAGAGGTGACTCAGCGTCAGGTGGTGCTCTGAGGTCAGAGGTGACTCAGCGTCAGGTGGTGCTCTGAGGTCAGAGGTGACTCAGCGTCAGGTGGTGCTCTGAGGTCTGAGAGGTGACTCAGCGTCAGGTGGTGCTCTGAGGTCAGAGAGGTGACTCAGCATCAGGTGGTGCTCTGAGGTCAGAGGTGACTCAGCATCAGGTGGTGCTCTGAGGTCAGAGAGGTGACTCAGAGTCAGGCGGTGCTCTGAGGTCAGAGAGGTGACTCAGCTTCAGGCGGTGCACTGAGGTCAGAGAGGTGACTCAGCATCAGGTGGTGCTCTGAGGTCAGAGGTGACTCAGCGTCAGGCGGTGCTCTGAGGTCAGAGGTGACTCAGCATCAGGCGGTGCTCTGAGGTCAGAGAGGTGACTCAGTGTCAGGCGGCGCTCTGAGGTCAGAGAGGTGACTCAGCATCAGGTGGTGCTCTGAGGTCAGAGAGGTGACTCAGTGTCAGGTGGTGCTCTGAGGTCAGAGAGGTGACTCAGTGTCAGGTGGTGCTCTGAGGTCAGAGGTGACTCAGCATCAGGTGGTGCTCTGAGGTCAGAGAGGTGACTCAGCGTCAGGCGGTGCTCTGAGGTCAGAGAGGTGACTCAGCGTCAGGTGGTGCTCTGAGGTCAGAGAGGTGACTCAGCATCAGGTGGTGCTCTGAGGTCAGAGAGGTGACTCAGTGTCAGGTGGTGCTCTGAGGTCAGAGAGGTGACTCAGCGTCAGGCGGTGCTCTGAGGTCAGAGAGGTGACTCAGCATCAGGTGGTGCTCTGAGGTCAGAGAGGTGACTCAGCGTCAGGCGGTGCTCTGAGGTCAGAGAGGTGACTCAGCGTCAGGCGGTGCTCTGAGGTCAGAGAGGTGACTCAGCATCAGGCGGTGCTCTGAGGTCAGAGAGGTGACTCAGCATCAGGTGGTGCTCTGAGGTCAGAGAGGTGACTCAGCATCAGGTGGTGCTCTGAGGTCAGAGAGGTGACTCAGCGTCAGGCGGTGCTCTGAGGTCAGAGAGGTGACTCAGCGTCAGGCGCCGCTCTGAGTTAATGAGCGACCAGGGGGGAATTCAAAGCACGCAGCTTCAGTTTGCTCTCAGCTGTTAATGAGCCTGAGAAATGTCCATTACTGATAAACAGTCACATTAAAGGCTGCACTGAGCTGCTGCCGACAGACAGGTGGAGAGACAGTCAGGTGGAGAGACAGACAGGTGGAGAGACAGACAGGTGGAGAGACAGACAGACGGAGAGGTGGGGTCAAGGTGGTAGCTCATAGCTCCGTTTGTGAAGCCAATGCGGAAATGTCTGAAAGCTGCATTCTTTCGAACGGCCAGCAGGGGATGACTCCACTGGCTGCACAAAGAAGTCTGATTGATTGTATAGAAATGAATGAGAAAACGACCCTACTTGTCACTTGATTTATGACCTCAGTAAACACTTTCCTAATGACTTTATGGTCTCAATCACTAGTTTCAAGTCTTCTTCAATACAGAATGATGTTTATTTAGTAAATTATGACAGGGTTTTCCATAAGCAGCAGCTGCCAGCTAAATGGCCGGACATTTTGGCTACTTTCTTACTGTCATAACCAATATTGCAATACGGTGCGTGTGCTATAGACGAGCCAAACGCGGTGGATGGCAAAAGCAACCAGCATAACCATGCTGTCTTATTGTGTGTAATTCAGAGGTGTTGCTTGGTGAGATGGCCTCTAGTTTCCCGGCTGAGCGGTGTTTGGACCTTCGGGCCAATCACAGTGATTAAACACGGCAAAGAGTGTCCAATCACATCACAGGTCCCCCCCCCCCCCCCCTCCAAAAAAACCAAAACAAATAAACAATGGGTAACATCACGGTGGCTGATACAGTCTATGGGTGGAGCTTACCTTTCCTCCCCTGGGCCCAGGGCCTGCAGGCTGAATCTGACACGCCCGAACACACCTCCACCGGCATGGACAGAGGGCGGGGCTTACCTGAAAACCAGACACATACACAGTTCAGAACCTGGATGTCCAATAGAGACATTTACTAAGTCTGAAAATCTATCTTGTCTCAGTTTAAGATGATATTAGGATGGGAGTAGTAGCTGAGATAAACACAATAGTGGGCCTAAGGCTTAATCACGATTTTAGTACAATTTAGCAATATACCGCACAAGCTCAATTCACATGATAGATACCTTCTCCACATACTGCTTGCAGCCAGTAAAAAAGCCATAACGAGGAAGTGGTTGAATGTAGAACCTCCAACAAAATCAGAGTGGATAGGGCTTGTAAAAAAAAACTTTTCTGTACCTCACCTGTCGAGGGACTGCGGATGGAAATTAGCTAAGGCTATAATCCGGCACATTTACATGAAAATGTTCATTAATGTTGCACTGTCCCTGAAATAAATAAATAAATAAATAAAGGAAATTTACAACATGGAAAGTCTGACCTTTTCTTTGAGATTATGCATGGACAAATTTGTCAACCACTGGATGAGATGGTCTCTGTATCTGGGCAGATCAAGGGACCTCTGTGAGGGGTAACCTACAGTTGATCCATTCACTCTGTATACTGTGTTTTTCTTTTTGTTTTTGTTTTCCTCTCCCGTTCTCTCCATGTGATTGTTGTCTCGTATGCAACCCAAAGCAATTCTGTAAACTAGATGTGAAGAAGATAGATGTGCTCCTTCAAAACCTATTATTATTACTATTGTATTTGAATTTGTATTTGTTCCCCCCACTAATGTCTGTCTCTGTCATGTGTACTGTACATGTATGTCTGTTCCTTTGCATTTAAAAATGGAAAAACTGAATAAAAACAAAGTATAAAAGAAAAGAAAATATGATATTAGGATATTTGGTATAACAGAGTCCCGTTCCCTAACTGCATTAAGGAAATACAAAATCCTCTATCCTCTATCCTCTATCCAGAAGCCTCCTAACTTGAGACTGTCCTAATTTAGAAACCCTATTTAGAATAGCACTGAACCAGTCCTACAGAAAAAAACAAAAAACAAAAATGGTAGCCAGATTACTTCTGCTGGGGGTGTGTGTGTGCGCGCATGCTCACCGCGTATGGAGGAGCGCTGCCTCAGGCGCACAGGGATTGGCTGGCTGGGTTCGGGAGGCGGGCTCTGCATCAGGCGGACAGGGACTGGCTGGCTGGGTTGGGGAGGCGGGGCGTTGTGGTATTCGGCCACGGTGAAGCGCCGGCTCCTCCGCTCCACGTCCAGACGGGAGTTGGGAGATTTGGGACGCAGCTTCACACTCTGAACAGCGACTACGTTCCCCTCGCTTCAGGGAGAAATCAATAAATAACTTATTTACAGAAAATACTCTTCAAAACCAACGCTACTCACAAGGAACACGTGCAACGAATACATGTAGCACAAAAAAGGTCTTGCATGAGACCAGGGGTTTTCCACAGAGCAAAGAGATAAAAACACACAAAATGTTCCTTACATGTTTGAAAATTTGATTTCATTATTGTCCTAATAATTGAAATAATATTTAAAAAGGAGAGGAGAGAAAGGAGGCAACCAGTGCAATGCATACTGTGATGGGGAATCTATTCTTCATGGCAAATATTCAGCACTGTTATCTTTTATTGTAGAGCTGGGTTTTCAGTTTTCTGCCATTTTCCTCTAAAAGTCATGATATTCATGATATTCCTATGATGTCACAAGAATTTTCCTACCAATATGGGGCTACAATACACACAGCTCATTGGCTGTTTGTCTCATGATTGATTGATTGAATTATGGATATAAAAGACAACAAAATCCAAGGGATAAACATGTAAAAGTGCAGACACTGATTTCCAACATGGTCCCTGGTCATTTAATTGTAATCACCTGTTATTTTCCTACCAAGATGGCCATGTGGTGATGTCACAGAATACTATCAATACTGCAATATACAGTAGAATTGTAATGACTTACTGAATGGCAGATCTCCCTATGTCTGGACCAAGGGGCAACCTCCGTGGTTGAAAAATGAGGCCAATGCGCAAGTGCCTTAAAACGGCATTCTTTCTAATGGCCAGCAGGAAACGACTCCACTGGCTGCAGAAAAGTAAATTATTGTCCCATTTAGAGTAAAAAAGACGATGAAGCTTTGATTGACAGGTCGCCTGTCCAGTGATCGCACAGCTCGGCGATCACGGCCCAATAGCAGGCCGCGCTGCGGCTCTGTGGGCGGGACCACTGGTCTCACGCTAGCTGCTCCTGCCTCCAAATAACCAAGATGGCGACGGTCAAAATGCGGGGCTCCAAAATGGGAGTCCACAAACCAATGGGTGATGGTCTCTGTCTATGGTGTGGTCTGTTGCTGTGGTTGATGCCACATGCTGGGATCTGTCTATGGTGTGGTCTGTTGCTGTGGTTGATGCCACATGCTGGGATCTGTCTATGGTGTGGTCTGTTGCTGTGGTTGATGCCACATGCTGGGCTCTGTCTATGGTGTGGTCTGTTGCTGTGGTTGATGCCACATGCTGGGATCTGTCTATGGTGTGGTCTGTTGCTGTGGTTGATGCTGCATGCTGGGATCTGTCTATGGTGTGGTGTGTTGCTGTGGTTGATGCTGCATGCTGGTCTCTGTCTATGGTGTGGTCTGTTGCTGTGGTTGATGGTCTCTGTCTATGGTGTGGTCTGTTGCTGTGGTTGATGGTCTCTGTCTATGGTGTGGTCTGTTGCTGTGGTTGATGGTCTCTGTCTATGGTGTGGTCTGTTGCTGTGGCTGATGCTGCATGCTGGGATCTGTCTATGGTGTGGTCTGTTGCTGTGGCTGATGCTGCATGCTGGGCTCTGTCTATGGTGTGGTCTGTTGCTGTGGCTGATGCTGCATGCTGGGCTCTGTCTATGGTGTGGTCTGTTGCTGTGGTTGATGCTGCATGCTGGGATCTGTCTATGGTGTGGTCTGTTGCTGTGGCTGATGCTGCATGCTGGGCTCTGTCTATGGTGTGGTCTGTTGCTGTGGTTGATGCTGCATGCTGGGCTCTGTCTATGGTGTGGTCTGTTGCTGTGGTTGATGCTGCATGCTGGTCTCTGTCTATGGTGTGGTCTGTTGCTGTGGTTGATGCTGCATGCTGGGATCTGTCTATGGTGTGGTCTGTTGCTGTGGTTGATGCTGCATGCTGGGATCTGTCTATGGTGTGGTCTGTTGCTGTGGGTGATGCTGCATGCTGGGATCTGTCTATGGTGTGGTCTGTTGCTGTGGGTGATGCTGCATGCTGGGATCTGTCTATGGTGTGGTCTGTTGCTGTGGCTGATGCTGCATGCTGGGATCTGTCTATGATGTGGTCTGTTGCTGTGGGTGATGCTGCATGCTGGGATCTGTCTATGGTGTGGTCTGTTGCTGTGGTTGATGCTGCATGCTGGGCTCTGTCTATGGTGTGGTCTGTTGCTGTGGTTGATGCTGCATGCTGGGCTCTGTCTATGGTGTGGTCTGTTGCTGTGGTTGATGCCGCATGCTGGGATCTGTCTATGGTGTGGTCTGTTGCTGTGGTTGATGCTGCATGCTGGGATCTGTCTATGGTGTGGTCTGTTGCTGTGGTTGATGCCGCATGCTGGGATCTGTCTATGGTGTGGTCTGTTGCTGTGGCTGATGCTGCATGCTGGGATCTGTCTATGGTGTGGTCTGTTGCTGTGGCTGATGCTGCATGCTGGGATCTGTCTATGGTGTGGTCTGTTGCTGTGGTTGATGCTGCATGCTGGGATCTGTCTATGGTGTGGTCTGTTGCTGTGGTTGATGCTGCATGCTGGGATCTGTCTATGGTGTGGTCTGTTGCTGTGGTTGATGCTGCATGCTGGGATCTGTCTATGGTGTGGTCTGTTGCTGTGGTTGATGCTGCATGCTGGGATCTGTCTATGGTGTGGTCTGTTGCTGTGGTTGATGCTGCATGCTGGGATCTGTCTATGGTGTGGTCTGTTGCTGTGGCTGATGCTGCATGCTGGGATCTGTCTATGGTGTGGTCTGTTGCTGTGGTTGATGCTGCATGCTGGGATCTGTCTATGGTGTGGTCTGTTGCTGTGGCTGATGCTGCATGCTGGGATCTGTCTATGGTGTGGTCTGTTGCTGTGGTTGATGCTGCATGCTGGGATCTGTCTATGGTGTGGTCTGTTGCTGTGGTTGATGCTGCATGCTGGGATCTGTCTATGGTGTGGTCTGTTGCTGTGGTTGATGACCTATGCTGGGATCTGTCTATGGTGTGGTCTGTTGCTGTGGCTGATGGTCTCTGTCTATGGTGTGGTCTGTTGCTGTGGTTGATGCTGCATGCTGGTCTCTGTCTATGGTGTGGTCTGTTGCTGTGGTTGATGCTCTCTGTCTATGGTGTGGTCTGTTGCTGTGGTTGATGCTCTCTGTCTATGGTGTGGTCTGTTGCTGTGGTTGATGCTGCATGCTGGGCTCTGTCTATGGTGTGGTCTGTTGCTGTGGTTGATGCTGCATGCTGGGATCTGTCTATGGTGTGGTCTGTTGCTGTGGTTGATGCTGCATGCTGGGATCTGTCTATGGTGTGGTCTGTTGCTGTGGTTGATGCTGCATGCTGGGATCTGTCTATGGTGTGGTCTGTTGCTGTGGTTGATGCTGCATGCTGGGATCTGTCTATGGTGTGGTCTGTTGCTGTGGTTGATGCTGCATGCTGGGATCTGTCTATGGTGTGGTCTGTTGCTGTGGTTGATGGTCTCTGTCTATGGTGTGGTCTGTTGCTGTGGTTGATGACCTATGCTGGGATCTGTTACTCACCGTGGGGAGTATGGCATTGCGGGGGGAGGAGGGATGTACAGATCCAAGATGGCCGGCTTCCCTTTCTTGCCCGGCGCCTCGGAGGTTTCCGGGTGTTGTGGTTTGTGGACACCTGGAGCCGCCTGAGAGACACAATAAGAGAGGAGCTCTGATTGGCCCGGCTGGTAGATTCCACCTGACAGGTTTAAACCTTATTTAACCAGGAACTATTAATTCCTTTGCCCAAACTGGTTGTGTCTTTCTGTCAGCAGGATTCCATAACTTATTAACAGATTTCAGTGACATTTGGTGGACAGACGGGCGTTGAGCCGAGGAACAATTGACTCCATTTTAATGGTGATCCAGTTCTGGGACAGAAAGGGAGTGAGTTGACATCATGATTGACAGCTGTGACAGCCACTCTGAAACCTCCGTACAACTCTACTGCACAGACTCAGGCTCCAAAATGATGTCACACAAGTAAGCAAGATGGTAGCTCGCAGAAACCAGATATTTCGGCTTCACTTTTGCATAGCGGCAGTGGAGACGTGCCTTCCATCTTTTATACAGAACATGGTTTTCAGTGTATGGATGGATGGAAGATGTGGAGCGGCTCTTCTGACTGAAGTTGGACAGGAGGAGAGTTAACTTTCCATTCAGGCTGACCTTTGGACAGGGCGGATGGAGTGAGAAGCATAAAGTGACTTTAAACGTGTCTGGACTGCTCAGATTAGAGACCACACAGGCTGAGCAGGCTGTCTACTGCCTTTTAACAAGCCTATCTCACATCCTCCAATCTCTGTCAACAACAAAACCCCCCTGAAGGAGATTTAGTGAATTCATAATTGTCACATTGTCTATTAACAGCATGACTCACCTTCCAAAGATGTCTGACATCATCAACACAGGCTAACATCGAGAGCTGGTGCTATTCCCTTATTTCAGGAAGAGGGAAGAAGGGAGCCATTGTTTTCCTCCACACATGGCTGACATCACTCACATACAGTATAGAAATAGATCCCGCAGAACAAAACACAGGTTTTCACTGGTGACATCACTTACACATAGAAATAGATCCCGCAGAACAAAACACAGGTTTTCACTGGTGACATCACTTACACATAGAAATAGATCCCGCAGAACAAAACACAGGTTTTCACTGGTGACATCACTTACACATAGAAATAGATCCCGCAGAACAAAACGCACAGGTTTTTACTGCTGATATCACTTATATATAGAAATAGATCCAGCAGAACAAAACACAGGTTTTTACTGCTGATATCACTCACATATAGAAATAGATCCAGCAGAACAAAACACAGGTTTTTACTGCTGATATCACTTATATATAGAAATAGATCCAGCAGAACAAAACACAGGTTTTTACTGCTGATATCACTTATATATAGAAATAGATCCCGCAGAACAAAACGCACAGGTTTTTACTGCTGATATCACTTATATATAGAAATAGATCCAGCAGAACAAAACACAGGTTTTTACTGCTGATATCACTCTCATATAGAAATAGATCCCGCAGAACAAAACGTACAGGTTTTTACTGCTGATATCACTTATATATAGAAATAGATCCAGCAGAACAAAACACAGGTTTTTACTGCTGACATCGCTCACATATAGAAATAGATCCCGCAGAACAAAACGCACAGGTTTTTACTGCTGATATCACTTATATATAGAAATAGATCCAGCAGAACAAAACACAGGTTTTTACTGCTGATATCACTTATATATAGAAATAGATCCCGCAGAACAAAACGCACAGGTTTTTACTGCTGATATCACTTATATATAGAAATAGATCCAGCAGAACAAAACACAGGTTTTTACTGCTGACATCGCTCACATATAGAAATAGATCCCGCAGAACAAAACACAGGTTTTTACTGCTGACATCACTTATATATAGAAATAGATCCCGCAGAACAAAACGCACAGGTTTTTACTGCTGATATCACTTATATATAGAAATAGATCCAGCAGAACAAAACACAGGTTTTCACTGCTGACATCACTCACATATAGAAATAGATCCAGCAGAACAAAACACAGGTTTTTACTGCTGACATCACTCTCATATAGAAATAGATCCAGCAGAACAAAACACAGGTTTTTACTGCTGACATCACTCACATATAGAAATAGATCCCACAGAACAAAACACAGGTTTTTACTGCTGACATCACTCACACATAGAAATAGATCCCACAGAACAAAATACAAGTTTTTACTGCTGACATCACTCACATATAGAAATAGATCCCACAGAACAAAACACAGGTTTTCACTGCTGACATCACTCACATATAGAAATAGATCCCACAGAACAAAACACAGGTTTTTACTGCTGACATCACTTATATATAGAAATAGATCCAGCAGAACAAAACACAGGTTTTTACTGCTGATATCACTTATATATAGAAATAGATCCCGCAGAACAAAACGCACAGGTTTTTACTGCTGATATCACTTATATATAGAAATAGATCCAGCAGAACAAAACACAGGTTTTTACTGCTGATATCACTCTCATATAGAAATAGATCCCGCAGAACAAAACGCACAGGTTTTTACTGCTGATATCACTTATATATAGAAATAGATCCAGCAGAACAAAACACAGGTTTTTACTGCTGACATCGCTCACATATAGAAATAGATCCCGCAGAACAAAACGCACAGGTTTTTACTGCTGATATCACTTATATATAGAAATAGATCCAGCAGAACAAAACACAGGTTTTTACTGCTGATATCACTTATATATAGAAATAGATCCCGCAGAACAAAACGCACAGGTTTTTACTGCTGATATCACTTATATATAGAAATAGATCCAGCAGAACAAAACACAGGTTTTTACTGCTGACATCGCTCACATATAGAAATAGATCCCGCAGAACAAAACACAGGTTTTTACTGCTGACATCACTTATATATAGAAATAGATCCCGCAGAACAAAACGCACAGGTTTTTACTGCTGATATCACTTATATATAGAAATAGATCCAGCAGAACAAAACACAGGTTTTTACTGCTGACATCGCTCACATATAGAAATAGATCCCGCAGAACAAAACACAGGTTTTTACTGCTGACATCACTCTCATATAGAAATAGATCCAGCAGAACAAAACACAGGTTTTTACTGCTGACATCACTCACATATAGAAATAGATCCCACAGAACAAAACACAGGTTTTTACTGCTGACATCACTCACACATAGAAATAGATCCCACAGAACAAAATACAAGTTTTTACTGCTGACATCACTCACATATAGAAATAGATCCCACAGAACAAAACACAGGTTTTCACTGCTGACATCACTCACATATAGAAATAGATCCCACAGAACAAAATACAAGTTTTTACTGCTGACATCACTCACATATAGAAATAGATCCCACAGAACAAAACACAGGTTTTCACTGCTGACATCACTCACACATAGAAATAGATCCCACAGAACAAAATACAAGTTTTTACTGCTGACATCACTCACATATAGAAATAGATCCCACAGATCAAAACACAGGTTTTCACTGCTGACATCGCTCACATATAGAAATAGATCCAGCAGAACAAAACACAGGTTTTCACTGCTGACATCGCTCACATATAGAAATAGATCCAGCAGAACAAAACACAGGTTTTCACTGCTGACATCGCTCACATATAGAAATAGATCCCACAGAACAAAACACAGGTTTTTACTGCTGACATCACTCACATATAGAAATAGATCCCACAGAACAAAACACAGGTTTTCACTGCTGACATCACTCACACATAGAAATAGATCCCACAGAACAAAATACAAGTTTTTACTGCTGACATCACTCACATATAGAAATAGATCCCACAGATCAAAACACAGGTTTTCACTGCTGACATCGCTCACATATAGAAATAGATCCAGCAGAACAAAACACAGGTTTTCACTGCTGACATCACTCACATATAGAAATAGATCCAGCAGAACAAAACACAGGTTTTCACTGCTGACATCGCTCACATATAGAAATAGATCCAGCAGAACAAAACACAGGTTTTCACTGCTGACATCGCTCACATATAGAAATAGATCCAGCAGAACAAAACACAGGTTTTCACTGCTGACATCACTCACATATAGAAATAGATCCAGCAGAACAAAACACAGGTTTTCACTGCTGACATCGCTCACATATAGAAATAGATCCAGCAGAACAAAACACAGGTTTTCACTGCTGACATCACTCACATATAGAAATAGATCCAGCAGAACAAAACACAGGTTTTCACTGCTGACATCACTCACATATAGAAATAGATCCAGCAGAACAAAACACAGGTTTTCACTGCTGACATCACTCACATATAGAAATAGATCCAGCAGAACAAAACACAGGTTTTCACTGCTGACATCACTCACATATAGAAATAGATCCAGCAGAACAAAACGCACAGGATGACAGATTGAGAGCCCACCTAGAGCTGCTGGTTCTTTGTTGGTACAGTTCAGATTCACACCTGGGAGCCGAGCCACAGTGTCTGGATCAGCCGAGGGTTCGGTGCCTTGCTCAAGGGCAGCTGGACACTAACCGAAGCCGGAGGGAGTGTTCACTTTCCCCTCCAACACACTGTCCAGCTGGTCCAATGATTCAAAATGGCAACTCCTAAACCTCCTTCCTAAATATAGGATGTGGCCTCTCCATCAAGCAAGCTCCTCTTTTATACTGCTGCTAATAGTAAGTAATGCTTCTTCTAATGCAACTACTACTACTACTACTACTATTACTACTACTACTACATTTTACCGATGTTTGAATCGACTGACTGTTTTGCCTTCATCTCTCGCTTGTGTAAAGTTAGCTATCTTCTGCAGCTTTTGTCATCTTCTGATGGTGTCTATTCGAAGAGCCACTCTGGTCTAATGGACAACGACCAATCAGCATGGGTATGGGCGGGTGCATTTCCCATCGATAGGGATTTTAATTTAGTGCATCTTTGCCTGGTAATAACGTACCACTTGCCATCTGTTGTAAATTTAAAATTCTACATAGAGTTTACATTTCCAACCAGGAAATCAGTGTCAAGTGTTAGTAGGGGTGTCACGATACACTCAGTTCACGATACGATACGTATCACGATACTGGGTTCACGATAACGATACGATATGATACGATTTTAACAATATTTTTTTTAACTTGAATAATGACAATATATGACTGGAAAAGTAGTATTTTATTTGAAATGCACAAATACAAAACATGCTGTTGTGGGAAATTGTTATTACAATAACAACTAGAAAAAACATGAGATTGGAGATAAGGCTTATCTTGAAATAGAATGAGTTACACCGTCACTTAGATTTACTTTGAACTAAAAGGTTTCTCAGCAGTATAAATTCTCATTATGCATCTTCAGTTTTTCTTCAAACTCAAACAACAACTTTTCTTAATCTATTTTTTATGCATCTTCAGTTTTTCCTGTCAAGTAAACAGTTTTGCCAGAAACTCAATTGAATGGTTTCTCTCCTGTATAACTTCTCATGTGTCTCTTCAGAGACTTGTTCAACTGAACTACTTTCCACATATTGAACTTCAACAAACAAAGACGTTTCTTAGTCTATTTTTTTTTTTTTTTTGCGATATGAGATTTCATCTCAACGATACATATCGTGACGTTTTACTATCGCGAAATTTCGTGGGACGATATATTGTGACACCCCTAAGTGTTAGTGTTTCAGTAGGCTAACATCACAGTAACAGTATTATAAATGTGTTTACTTGCACACTTTACATTTCCTGGTGGGAAAAAAGCACACATTTGTACATCATTACGTTATCCGTCAAAATGACAACATCATTAGTTTTGAAGTTTTGACAGGGGAGGCGGACCTGCACCAGGGGGGGTCTCCAGCGCAGGTTTCTGAGCGGGGCGGGGGCAAAGCTACAGGACGTCCCGGACGGCCTCTTCTTCAACACCAGGACCACGCCCTCAGGCTCTGCCTTCAGCTGACCCACCAGGTGCTTCAGCTGCCAGCCCACCTGCACCAATCACAGAGGATCCCTCATCACATGACTCACAACACACACACACACCTAGAACAACATACTGTAGACTTAGGCCCAATTCCAATCCGCCCCCTTACTGACTCAAGCCCTTAGAGGCGCGTTCACGTGAAGGGAGTGAGGGTTTAGGGATGTCCCACGGTGAAATCGCAAAGTGAATGAGGGCTCAGAGTGAGCCCTTTCTGCCCCCTTACCGTAAGGGCGCAGCTATGGCCACTTAGGAAAAGGGAATTGCCCACAATGCATAGCGTTGTGACGTATAAAACGGGGAAGGCTGCAAATATGTCAAAAAAATAAAAAGAACACACGCGCGAAACGAACGGGGTGTTTGCGAGTGCGCTGGAATGCCTTAATTGACAATGAAACATTACATTAATAGGGATTTCAGATTAGACAAAAATATTATATCAGAGGAATGCAAGTAGTTATTTTACACAATCCTAGAATAATCATCGATAATTTCTATTAGGCTACAATTGCAATCCACAACTTTTTTGATGAATGAGAAATAGTTTTACCGAATCTATAGGCTATTGTACAGTATTGACATTGTGTATAATGTTGGGTAACATGTCATTATTATGCTTATTTTAATTATAATTACACATGTTGCAGATTGCAGATTTTGCAGTAGGCTACATTTATTTTTAAATGAGCTGTTGTCCACTGGGAGCCAGAGCCTGGATGAGAACAGACTCATCAGGGAGTCTATTCCTCAAAGCGTCTTGACAATAAACAATATATAGCGAACCCCAAACCTGCCAGAGTCAACATCATCTTGTCAAGTGCAAAGGGCTCTGCTGTCCCAATCCTCTTATTTATCCAATGTGGATCCCTTCCACACTTGATGACTCAACCACTTTCAGATGGCGGCCATTAGAGGGACTGAGGGTTCAGGGCTTGAGTGTTTAGGGGGCGGATTGGAATTGGGCCTTAGTGTCCTCTAGAGAGAGAGTGGCATCAGCGGAGGACCAAAATGCGAGACTCATTAGCCAATGAACAGCCAGGAATGGGTCTCGCGCTACTTTTGCATGCTAAAATAAAGCTGATAATGTACAATTTGATTCAAGGGATGAAAAACCCTTTCAAAGTACAACACAAACTGTCTATTTTGCTGCAACTCGACAGTGCTGCTTTTTTTACTCAAGAGTTCCAGGACCTTACTTCCTGGAAAAAAAATGGTCCATTGGAGTGAATGGAGATGTCGAGACTCTTCTATCTACACGGCTCTGTGTAGACTAAAACACAAGCAGATCAACTGCACACACAAAAAGTCCACATGTTCATTTACACTTTGGGGATATGGCTGATGCGCTTATCCAGACTGAAGACAACATACTCTAGTTATTAAATTGTCACCTCAACTTCCTTTCAATCTCAGCCTAACTCGTTCTTTTTGGTCAGAAATGCAGTCCCTCTTCTCATCAGGGTGGGCTACTTCCGCATCAAAATGTCAGCACTTCGACATCACGCATGAGCACATACATTCAAATTCCCCCCTGAAAAAGAGGGAATGCAATAGACGTTACTTAGGTCAAAAGCGCGAGCATTATGCAGAAAGAGGCGAGAGAGTCCAACCGATCAATCCAATCACTTTCTACTAGGGATTGGCATTTGAAAAAATTCCATAATAGAAATTCGGGAAAATTAACAACCAATTATCGATCATCGATAGTAGGGGTGTTAACAGTTAACCGAAAGTCGGTTAACTGCCGTTAAGAACGTAACCGGTTAAAATTAATTAACTGCAATTAACCGTTTTGCCGACTTCAATCTTTCCAGAGCTTTCACTGCCTTATACCTCCAGTCCATCCAGTCAATCCCCTCCCCTCCCGTTTCAGAAAACTCCCGACAGCATGACCCGCCCTATTCTGCCTTTGATTGGCTTACTAACCTAAACTAACCTAAACTAACCAATCGTCACTCCTCATGCCTAAACCTAACCCAAGTCTGAGCAGGACGCTTCGCAGCTAAGGGCTAGCTGAGTCCATGCCCAGCCATGCTGAATGCTGCTACTTCACATTATAAACTAATTAAATGACTTGAATTCACTTAAACACATGTACCGTTACTCAGACTTGGTTGACAATTAGGAAAGAAGTGTACGAAGTTTCATGTTTATAACGGCCTCAATCACGTCCGCAGACCGCTGGGTACGTTTGTTTGTGTCCCGGGCGCATGCTGGTGTGAATTCTCCATGTTAAAAACAGTGTTGTTGGCATGAAGGACCCCGCCCAGCCAGAAAACTAGAGACTAATACGAAGCTACACCTCACATTAGTCGCTGTGCAAAGGAGAGGGGAGAGGAAAGAATTCCACCCAAACCTAGTCCGCAAAAAAAAAAGAAAAAAAAAGAAAAAGATCAAAATTCCACATCATCGACATGATTCCTTAACGATCAATTATCGATTATTGATACCCATCGCTACTTTCTACATGACAACATTTGACGTGCGTTAACTCTCGTCGTGACTGGGCAAGAAGTGGGTGGGCCTAGGTCCATCCAGGCCCACCTATAGCTATGCGGCTGCCGTAATACCGGACTTAATGGTTAGACGTTACCACTTTATTACCATGACACCTGAAAGTGTGTGTGTCTGTGTGTGTGTGTGTGTGTGTGTGACAGTAGAATAAGAAGCTATAACTCTTAAATCAACATTACAACAAAGTAATAAAGTCCAGGCTCAAAGCAGCATCCTGAAAATAGATGGAACACATATTGCTGGGATGCTAAACGATCACACATCCTAACAGTCATTTAAGCTCACATTCACTCTTGTCTTTTTATGAACTGAATTGAAAAAAAGATGAAATAAAAACAGAAAGAAATCAAGCGAAATGTCTTGACGACTCACCACCGTCTGTTTGTTGACCTGGATGACCTCGTCTCCTGCGTGGATCCTCTGGGTTCGGTCAGCAGGAGACTGAACAACAGGCAGACAATCACCACCAGTTAGTCTTTTATTGAACCTGACCTGAGGTCTACAGGACAGGGTCAACAACACAGCAACCACCAGAGGTAGTAAGTCTTTTATATAACCTATAGGCTTAAACATACGTCTGCATCCGCCTCAACTTAGAGCCTTGCCGGCGGCAGCTTGTTATATATACTCGAACGTCAGCTTGACGAGGGCGTCAGCAAAATGAGTAAATTGTGTGATTTCACTAGGATTTCAATGACTAGAAGTTAGCCCAAGGAGAGAATGTAGTGCATATACTTGGTAATAGCTTTCACTCTCTCCTGTTATCTCCCCATCTATATTATATTATACTCGCGCTGTTTGCGTCAGCTGCGTCAAGTCACTTTTCCGAGGAGCTGCAGGCAGGCTACGCTGGGAGGCTCACCAGCCCTCGGAAATGAGAGGAAAATAGTTCCACACTAATGGTCTAAATGTGAGTCACACGCACAGATGAATTCAAGTGGTACGAAATGCTTTTTAGTTTATATGACTGGAAAATGTTGAGATGCTGAGTTATAGATCATTTCTGTCTAGGTACATTTCCCGTAATCATTTTGCAATGGTTCGATCCCCGCCTCCACCAGTCTGCATGTTGAAGTGTCCTTGGGCAAGACACTGAACCCCTAAATTGCTCCCGATGGTTGTGCCAGCACCCTGCGTTGTGTGAATGGCTGAATGTACCTGCTGGTTGTAAAGTGCTTTAAAAGCGCTACACTGTATATACATGTAGGCAATTTACAATAATTAATCCAGTATTGCTCCAACCACTTTATGATTTAGTTGATGGATTTTAAAATGTTAAAATGTTGCCTAGTGCAGCTTCAAAATCAGTTTATCATCATTGATGTTAGAGCAGAAAACTATTTCAGTTTGTTTACACTGATTGCTGTGTAACAAGAACAAACAGAGAATGGTGAGAAACAATGGGGACCTCGTTGAACCAGATACTCCAAAAGCGGCTCCAGCCTACTGTAGATAAACAGCTGTTTGCCATTCATGGAGATGTTCAATGACAATGAATGGAGAACAGACCCCCCCCCCCCCCCCCCACACACACACACACACACACACACACACACACACACTATTACTATTCAACATGTTGTTAAACACTTGTTCTGATAATACATATCCAGATCACTCACATTCTCCGTGGTTCCAGTGATGACGTGCAGCCCGTCATAGGTGGATTTGATGTACATCCCCTGCAACACCAAGCACATTTTAAACACTGTGGACCTCTGAGGATCTGAGTGGATCCCGTCCGGTCTGTGAAGGCACCTCAGGAGCTTTCCCTGGAATTCTTGGCAGCAGCTTGAGGGCTTCTTCTTCCGCTTGGTTCTACATCTGTTTCTGTTTTCAGGCCCAGTTTTCTTAGCGCACATTGCAGCGCTAAACACCCGCTTGTGTTCTGTGGGTTAAATTATAGTTTAGCCTCTTACTCTACATGGCAGTTATCTAGCAGTGGTTACCCAGTGCTGAGGAATGGAAATAAGGGGAAATGCTAATTCAATTTCTATCTAGCACAGAGTCTGTGCCGAGTTCACATCAGCTCGTCTCTGGTGTTTTTAGCCTAGCATCATTCTCAACACAGTCTCCATCTTCCCGGGAGTCAGGACGAGTCAACACAGTCTCCATCCTAGGGCTGCACAATTTAGCCGAGAACATTTTCGCTTATGGCAAAAATATTATGGGATAGGTGAACAATTCTACTATTCAGATTTGTCGATTTTTTTATAATCATTATTTGGCGGAACTGTTCACCAAGCCAGCCTTGTTGGGGGTCACAAGTAGCTTTGTTTTCAATATTTTTCCTCTTACCTGTAGTGCTATTTATCAATCTAGGTCATTTTGGTGTGAACTACACCAAACCTACACCCGCTAGATACCTGCTGCTGGAGCTCACCCCCTTTTTTGCTTTCTCCCGACTGGATTAACTAACATTAGATTCAGGCGGATCGCCTGAATCTCTACTGGTCTCTAGTGATTGGTTAGTTGAAATGGAATTCCCCTGATAGAAATGTCAACAGAGGCCAATCTCAGACTAGAAGATGGGAGTGGAGTGTAACCAGTGTGATATCAGGCTACCTTTAATGAGTCGCAAGCCCAAAAGATTGAGAAGTGATGCTGTAAGCTGTTCTGGATGGACCCCACCCTTCCATCAACTCTTCATGGTCCTGCCCATTGTCCTGCCCCATGGCAGAAGACTGATGTGTGGCAGTACCAGAACCTCCTGTCACAACAGCTTCTACCCAACTGCCATCCACCTCTTTGATGCCCTCTGAGCACAACCGGCTCTGCAACGACTGGGGTCCCTCCCATGGACATTATCCCACGGACACTTAAAAAGGACTTTTACTTGACATCTTACATGGACATTATCTCACGAACACTACGCTGCCACCCTCCCAACCATATACCACTTAAGGACTTACTGTACATTTTACATGGACTTATTACATGGACTTACTACATGGATATTTACATGGTCCCCACAATGTCACTTTAAAGGATTTTTACTTTGCACTTTATAATTTGTAAGTTGAAGATTGATTTTCTGTTTGTCCATCTTCTACTAGTGTTGTGATCACTGTGCTGCATAATGCACAAAGGCCAATTGCTCATTTGTAATATGATTGATTACTCACTACGGCTATTAAAATGATCTTGAAAACCTATAAAAACCCAATGAGATGTTCTGAGGAGGTTGGTTCTGTGTGAGTTGGATCAGCAGGATCTACTCACCAGTCCATCTCCAGGCTTAATGTTAGTGATGTGGACCTCCTCCAGACAGGCCAGCGGACTCTGTAAGGGGTCGGAGGTATCCCGCACCGTCTGCTCACAGACCCCCTTCAGAGCTCCAGACTGAAACACACACACACAACACAACAACTAATCATTTAAAAAGGACGCACCCCAAAGTACAGGGGTTTTCAAAAGTGGGAGGCAGGCAGCGGGGCTCCAGACAGTTTCAGGGGAGGCTCAGTGAATGGAAGTGAAAATGACACATTAAAAGAAGATCAGAGAATAGCCTAAATGGGTGTGCTTTTGTTAAAGAGATAGTCAGAAACTAATAAATACATGCCTTCACACAGACATTTTGATGCAATATCAGCCTGCCTTGATTCAATTGGTGAGTGTGTATTGGATCAAATAACATAATCATGATCCCATAGGCATCCAGGATTTGAGCGAGGGGGGGGCTCCTTTTTTCAAGTTTTGTCTGGGGGGAGGCCCACAGTCTCAGATTTTGAAAAGCCGTGCCCCGAAGTGAGATATCGCATATGTCTACCAATACAAATATTCTCAGATTTGGGTCCTATCAAATGGGTCTAATGTGTACTAAATTAGGGGTCTGTGATATGAAAAAGCTTGAGAATCACTGGATATAATCCACGATGAGATAGGTCAGGGGTTCCCAAACTTAAGAATGCCGCGGCCCACTTTGAAATCTGAAAATCTTCCGGGGCCCACCAAATCCTTTCATCACAACTCTGATCAACACACAACACTAAAATGATGTATTTCCCTATATGTTTTTATATTATATATTTTTTATTTCATTAACAGAGCATGTGAACTGGGGCATAAGGGAAAATAATAATCCATCCACAATAGAAAAACACTTCGGCAAAATATGCAAAAGCAGATTGCTAACATTTTCTCCCCCCTTACTCATCAGAAGTATTTACATGCATAACACATGTGTTGAGACAAAATGTGATGAGCAACAACAAGAAATCAATCCACAAGCTATTGATGCTAGGCTGTGCTACCTTATCTGTAAAGGGGAGACTGGTGGGTACACTCAGATACATTGAGCTGAGAGGTCTTTGAAATAGTTTTCCCTCGTCAAAATGTAACCTATGTTTGGAGCGTTATTCACCCCCCTTTCCAACGAGCTAGCATTATGTTTGGTAGCAATGGCTGCTTTAGGTCTTCTAGTTTCTTCTGATAACAGGATCTCCACTGTAGCTTTAACAATGACCCTTCTACAGCCATTTGATTGTCCGCGAAAATCGGGAGTGTTGGCAGACCACTCGCAGCCCACCTGCAGTACCTCCACGGCCCACTAGTGGGCCACAGAACACAGTTTGGGAATCGCTGAGATAAGGTGAAATTAATTATTCCATTTCAGTTTTATGGCAATAAAGCACTCGAACAGATTGATATATTTAGCATTTATTTGTGTAGGGACAGATACACATACATAGAGCATTAAGAAGAAACGTCTGATGTCATGTATCACAACAGCCTAGCCTAAGCCTAATAGCCTAAGCTCATTTGCAATGCCCGTCCCTAGATGTTATAGAGAGGCAAAGTGACCGCCTACTTCCTGCTTCAGCACTGTACCAGATATTTTTATCAGTCACTTATTTTCCCATAGACATTTCGTAAAATGCTTATAAAAACAGTTTTACTTCATCAAACCAAACGGTTCAGATATATTTAGAACCGGGAGAGACCATAGAACATTTAACTCGGACCAAAACTTAAAAAAACTAAATCTAAAAAATATTTTCTTTAAACCCGCAAAAAAAAAAAAAAACTTTTTGGTCGGAGTGAAATGTTATGTGGTCTCTCCTGTTTCTAAATATATCTGAACCGTTTGGTTTGAACAAGTCAAACTATTTTTTATAAGCATTTTACGAAATGTCTATGGGAAAATAAATGGCGAATGAAAATCTCTGGTACAGTGCTGAAGCAGGAAGTAGGCGGTCACTTTGCCTCTCTATTAAAAGCAAAGATCACATGGAGTCGTCATGTGAGGAAGCTTTAATTTGTTGTTTTACTTTGACTGAAACTTCACAGCCTTGTTGACATGCTGAGCAGGTTTCAGCCCTGAGGCTCACAATACCTGCTCAGAGGCAACAGTCCATTTAAGAATATACACAAGGTGAAATCAGAAAGCTGGAGTGGATTTCTCAACTCCTGGATTGGCTTTTTAAAGGGACGGCCCGCCTAAAAATGTAAATTTTGACTCAAAGTATTAAAGCATTACTGTTGAGTTCTGCATTCATCATCAGATCTGATAATTACTAACATTCAATAACTGAGAAAGAGGGGGAGATAGAAGGGGAGGGGGGGGGGAGACAGGGGGAGAGCAAGGGAGAGACAGACGGAGAGAGAGATAGAATTGCAGCTGCTCCTGCGATTTCGATTAATTGTGCAGTCTAGTGTCCTCTAGAGAGAGAGTGGCGTCAGCGGAGGACCAAAATGCGAGACTCATTAGCCAATGAACAGCCAGGAGTGGGTCTTGCGCTACTTTTGCATGCTAAAATAAAGCTGATAATGTACAATTTGATTCAAGGGGGGGAAAACCCTTTCAGAGTACAACACAAACTGTCTATTTTGCTGCAACTCGACAGTGCTGCTTAATCCAGGACCTTACTTCCTGGAACTCTTGAGAGTAAAAAACTGGTCCATTGGAGTGAATGGAGATGTCGGGACTCTTCTATCTACATGGCTCTGGTGCAGTCCTACCGGTGAGTCATGTGACTTGTTTACAAGCCCTGGGCTGCGTTCAGGCCCGATAAAATGTAGCAAAACGTTTGTTTAAACGGAAACGGTGGTGTGTTGAACACATTGTTGTGTTGTGCATGCATTGCACCCATCTGTTGGATCCACCATGCGTACTGCCTTTTTAAACGGTGCGGTTTACATACACGTCGCTGCTGATTGGTTAACACCTCTCTGACACTCCCCAAAGGAGAGACAACGTACCTCAAAGCCTGTTGCACACCATTTGGAGGAAACATGACGTTCAAACGGGAAACCGTAGCAAACCGGTGCACACTGTTTTCAGATTGAACACACCCTTGGTACACATTGGTCAGTTTGAAGCTAAAAAACAAATACAATATTTTGGAGCGTTGGTTGAGGTTTTTGCCCGACGCTGATGGTTTACTAACTAAACTAAAACTTCAAGGACTCTGTATAAAAAGTGAAAAAAGGCGAAAGTGTGGGGATGCAAACGATTAATCGGAGATTGATTAATTGATTGATTGATTAATTGATTGTTAAGGATTTACTCGAGCACGTGAAGTTTGCTCGATCAAAACAACATGCTCCTATATGTTTGTCAGTAGAACGATGTTTTCAAATCATGTTTCAATGATCCCCCAGAGGGCGCAATGATATCACTATAGCCTTTTTCAGACACGTCACGCAGTAAACTCTGACTGAACTCCTGAAAAAAACTTGACTCGGATGGCAGCCATCTTGGCGTCTGGAAGAAGAGAGGAAAATACACCTTTGCAAAGATGAAGCGGGCGAAGAGAAGCGTTGTGTTGGAGCATTTTGAAAAGAAAGAAGAAGATAGTGCCACATGTAAATACTGTGATTCAGCATACACCTACAACACGTCAACAACAACAATGCTCTATCACTTGATCAATGTTCATTCGTTGAGATTAATTGCCTGGCTCCTCCTCTTCTCACCTGGAGCAACCAAGCATCAGCTCAGCGTTTAAGAGGAAGAGTTGTGACGCACTGCGAGCTGAAAAAATAACCCAATCGATCTGCGGTAAGTGAGCAACATATACGCAGCGCCTGCGGCACGGATTCTAGGCAAATGTTGACATGTCTAAAAGTGATGCCTCTACGTTTTTCTATGTTTCATAGGCTATGTAATGCTGTGAGAAACATGCAATATGTTGCTGCTGTATACATAAAGGTTTTATTGAGGAAAAAAATGCATTTGGTATCGTTTGGAAATGTTTGTATTTTTAATTACAATGAATCGATTGATTGATCGTTAACGTTACTGATGATCGATTCAGGAATTTGTAGACAATTTGCATCCCTAGAAAAGTGGTTCTTCAAACTACGGTCATCAGCTAATGAAGTTTTCAGCTCTTATGTGTGTCACTGCCCCCCCCCCCCCAACAGGAAGTGTTATCTAAGACAGGAAGTGGATGTTCCTGAGCTGGACAAAGAGCGCGCGGGACACACAGACAAAGAGCGCGCGGGACACAGACACACACACACACAGACACACACACACACACACACACACACACACACACACACACACACACGCACACAGACACACACACACACACACACAGACACACACACACGTCGCCACAAGACAGGAAAGGCAAGTGTGTGTTTAGGAGAAGAGAGAGACAGAGACAGAAAGAGAGATTCTTTGTAAATCCCACAAACACATGCAACTGCTCACATTGGCTGTTTGCATGTGTGAGTGAGTGTGCGCGTGTGTGAGTGCATGTGTGTCTGTGAGTGTGTGTGTGTCTGCGAGAGTGTGTGTGTGTGTGTGTGTGTGTGTGCGAGTGTGTGTCTGTGAGTGTGTACACATGCTTTGGATCAGGATCTCCCTCTCCATTTGAAACGCAGAGAGAGAAGCAGAAGTGAGACTTACCACTTCCAGAATCTTCTCCTCCATCTCGTAAACCGTGCAATCCTGCAATTAAAGAGGGAGATAGAGACCACACTGCAAAAAAACCTCTGTCACAACAAGTCATTTCATCCTCTATTGAGTCTTAACATCTTAGTTTTCTATTGAAACCTGCCCATGACGCAAGATCCTTTCACTTTTTCCAGTACAGCTGTAAATATACTATTAGATTCTGGAAACAAGTGATATCCTCCTGAAAACAGGAGAGTGATTCAGCCTTATTTCCTAAACAATTTGTGAAACTGCAAAGAAAACACACCATCATAGTTTAGGGTGTTTTATTTGTGGTATTTTATTTAGTTTTAATTGCTTTGTGTCTTGTGTTTTTTAACTGTTTTATGCAGAGGTTTGACCAAGTCAACTTTGCTTGAGTCCCAAGTCGCTCTCAAGTCTAAATGTAGAACAGCAAGTCAAGTCAGAACAAATCAAGAGTCCAGTATCAATTTAATATCTTGAAGAAAACTAAATAGCTAGGACCTTTCAATATGGTTTGAATGGGATAAAAACTTGGTAAGAGTGTCACAAGTTTGATTTCTATAATCGGTTTCAAGTTCAATAAATTCAATCATTCCATACAAATTCAGAAAACAGAATTTAAATTCAGTCGTATCTGCTGGAATAAATCTCATCACTTTCAATCTAAATCCCAAACACAAGATCTCAAGTCAAGACTTTAGAAACCTTTTCAAGTCATCAAAGTACAGGTCCCCACAACAAATACATGTTGAGATAGCAATCCAGTACTGAACTTGATATTTACACTATGACTATGAACAGAGCAAATAACTAAAACAAAGATCAAATAAAATAAATCATATCATAAACTCGGACACATTACACCTACACCCAGAAATATAAAATACATATTTTTTACAATATTACACCTACACCAGAAATATAAAATACCAGAAATATATTGCTATCCCATTGCGTGAACACAAGTGCATCAAAAGACACCACATAGAAATTTGATGCGTATGTAAGTAAGCTGGTGCTGTCAGATGGTTTGTTTTCACATTCGCTCAGAAAACCGTTTCAAAGGGCAGCCACTTTCAAAAAATACCTGGCAGGTGATTGGAGGAACCACCTGTCTATCATGTCTATCACGGGCTCTCTCTCGCTGGCATCACGCCTAAAGCCCTCCCCGTTATCTGCCTCATAGGACGCTGATTGGTGCGAACCGCTGGTGGGTCAGATTCAAACCAATCGATTTGAGCGCGGCAAGACGGACTTGTCATGTGATCGTGCGTGATCTCATGATCTCGCGCGAATCCAGCTGCTTCGCAAAGGTTAAAGTGTATGAGCTCAGGCATGAGAAAGACAACAATTAGATTCCCAAATAAATGCTTTTTAAAGTTTTTCAAAGAAGAGCACCTCGGACCTGAAGTTTCTTTTGACACTTTGCATCAGTTCTGTAGCGCTCTCTCCGTTTCCTCTTTCTTCCAGTCACTACATTTTAAGAGCTTCTTAACCCATTGATACCTAATGCAGCATTTGCGTGTATATCCCTCATTTGTGTGTGTATCCCTTTAAGACCGCGAACCGCGTTAACGCGGTTCGCGGTCTTAAAGGGATACACACACAAATGCTGCATCAGGTATCAATGGGTTAAACAAGTCGAGATGTTGTTGTTTTTAAATGTTGGCTATCTTGGAAGCTATGCAAGTGTGGTAAACGGAGATGGGAGCGGATGGGAAAGAAATATGTGAGAAATGCCAGGCGGGCTGGGGAGAAAGTGGAGTGAACGTGAAGGCCTCGCGGAGCTGGTGGAGGATCCCTCTGTGGTCGCAGGGTCTGCCCGGCCTGTCAGCGCGCTGATGGGATGATTGCATGAGCGCTCGGTGGGGCGTCGCTTAACTACAGGGAGAAGACCGGAGACGCATCTGGAGGAGCTGCACACTGCAAAGAATATATCATCTGGAGAAGCTGCACACTGCAAAAAATATATCATCTCATCTGGAGAAGCTGCACACTGCAAAAAATATATCATCTGGAGAAGCTGCACACTGCAAAAAATATATCATCTGGAGAAGCTATGCCGACGACACTCAACTCTTTCTTTCTTTTCCCCCTGACGATACCCAAATTGAGGCACGCCTAGCCGTGTGTCTCAAAGACATTGTAACCTGGATGACCGCACATCATCTAAAACTCAATCTCGACAAAACAGAACTTCTTTTCATCCCCGGTAAAAACTGCCCTCTCACAGACCTTTCCATCACCATAGACAATACCACTGTACGGCCATCAAAAACTGTCAAAAACCTAGGTGTCATTATAGATAATCAGCTTTCAACCTCATCTTTCATTTCTGCAACCGCCCGCTCATGTAGGTTCCAACTATACAACATCAGAAAAATCAGAAAATTTCTCACTAGGGAGGCAACTCAACTACTGGTACAGGCACTTGTTCTTTCCCGCCTTGATTACTGCAATGTTCTCATGGCGGGGCTACCTGCCTCGGCCTTCCAATCCCTCCAGCTCATCCAGAACGCAGCTGCCCGACTGGTGTTCAATCTACCGAAATTCTCTCACGTCACTCCCCTTCTCCGCGACCTCCACTGGCTCCCAATTATAGCCCGAATTAAATTCAAAACCCTTGTACTGGCCTACCGGGCAGTTCACCGGTCAGCCCCTACCTATCTGCAATCTTTAGTTAGTTTTCAAACAACCAACCGTCCCCTCCGCTCCTCCACCTGCACAGCTCGCCTTGCCCCTCCATCACTACGTGACCCTGGGGGCCGCTTAGCCCACTCACGACTCTTTTCCTCCCTGGCTCCTCAATGGTGGAACGAGCTCCCCCCCTCTGTTATGCTGGCTGACTCGTTGGCCATTTTCCGCCGGAGACTAAAAACACACTTTTTCGAACTACACCTGGGCCCCTCCGAAAAGTGATGTGTGTATTTTATGTTCCCGTCTTTATTTCTATTTATTGTTGTTTATTGTTGCATTTTATTGCTGTATTTTTATGCCATATTGTAATATGCTGTAAGTCGCTTTGGACAAAAGCGTCTGCTAAATGAAATAAAGTAAAGTAAAGTAAAGTAAAGTAAAGCTGCACACTGCAAAAAATATATCATCTGGAGAAGCTGCACACTGCAAAAAATATATCATCTGGAGAAGCTGCACACTGCAAAAAATATATCATCTGGAGAAGCTGCACACTGCAAAAAATATATCATCTGGAGAAGCTGCACACTGCAAAAAATATATCATCTGGAGAAGCTGCACACTGCAAAAAAATATATCATCTGGAGAAGATGCACACTGCAAAAAATATATCATCTGGAGAAGCTGCACACTGCAAAAAATATATCATCTCATCTGGAGAAGCTGCACACTGCAAAAAATATATCATCTCATCTGGAGAAGCTGCACACTGCAAAAAATATATCATCTCATCTGGAGAAGCTGCACACTGCAAAAAAATATATCATCTGGAGAAGCTGCACACTGCAAAAAATATATCATCTGGAGAAGCTGCACACTGCAAAAAATATATCATCTGGAGAAGCTGCACACTGCAAAAAAATATCTCATCTGGAGAAGCTGCACACTGCAAAAAATATATCATCTGGAGAAGCAGCACACTGCAAAAAATAGTTCAGCCTGAACATCTTGACCTGCACACCAACATAAAACCTGATTGTTCATGAAATAAGTGAAGAAACAACTTTTGCGAGAGGAGCGAGAAATTTCACTTGTGTCCAGTAGAGCTCAACTTGCTTTGAAGATTTTTTTAGGGGTGCGCTGATGTATTGGCAGACTCTGTATCGGCCGACTGATATTGCTATCGGCCGATACTGGCTTTAAAATCATATTTTTTTATATTGATATATTGATATTTGACCCTTTGTGGCATTTCTTTTTTTAGACATGTGTGTCACTTTAAAAAATCCTGTCAAATTAAATCAGCAACAGAATAAAACGTACCAAAAAAAGATAAGAAAAAGATGCACGCCTCTGAAGTTCTGTGCACGTGTTTAACCTGAGCTCAGTCCCAACACGGTTAAGCAGCTTCTTTCAGCACTTTGTTGCGTCTCTCTCTGCTATGTTTTGTTTTCAGGGGAAGTGTGTGTGCAGGTACGCGCCTGTCGGAGGGAGAGGGGTGATGATGACCATCAAAGTTTCAGACACTACCTCACTCTTCTTCTCCTTCAGTAAACACGGCCGCATTTCATTGTGGTATATGGGAGAAATTGTAGGGTACATTCTCTGTTCACTAGGGGTGGGAATCACCAGATGCCCACGATACGATACTTGAGTCACGATACGATAGTATTGCGATATGCTAGTATTGCGATATATTGAATATTGCGATATTTCGACATATTGTCTAACTCCTTTTCCTACCTTTTCCTTGACCTCACCGGAAGTAAAACATGCAGTGTTTTTTTGTTTTGTTTTGGCCCCACATGTAGGCTACATTATTAAGCTTCTCTGGACTCAATACGCCACTGCAGGCGCGGACTGCAACATCGGGCGCTTAGGGCAGATGCCGGGTGGCCTGGCATGGCATGGCCTGCACATTTTTTTTTTTTATATATATCGATACTTGGCGTCCAAATATCGATACAATATCGTCAGGCAAAATATCGCGATACTATGGTGTATCGATTTTTTCCCCCACCCCTACTGTTCACTAGAAATTGCTCAGCTTTGATGGGTATTTTACAGTGGACTATATGAATCAAATTAACAGTTGAAAATTCAGACACTAGTACAAAATGCCCAACACACTATGTAATCCACTATTTCTGTAATAGGGACTAGGGATGTCACGATACTAGAATTTCTACTTCAATAACGATACCCAGGAAAATATCGATACTCGATACCATTTTCGATACAACACATAACACATCAAGAGGCACAAAAAATTAACAAAGACAGATGAATGGACAGATGCACGCTTCTCCATAATCTCTAGACCTGATAAAACTCATTCAAAACTTTGCACTTACACAGCAGATTAGCCCTGCTGTAGTCATCAGCCTATCAGAAGACTTTTATCTTGTTGAAGCAACAGATACCCACCAATGACGGGGAGGGAGAAATCAGTCGTATGTTTGATTTTTCATTAAGAGAAAGCACTGCTGATATTGATACAGTTGCAAATGAATATTGTATCCGTTTCAAATTTTTAGTATTGACTTTTATCGATACTATCGATACTTTTGACAACCCTAATAGGGACTGGTCTTGAACAGGGGGCTGCTCCCCCACTTCTAGTCCTATAGCAATGCTAACCATATCGTAGCAACAACAAAACAAAACAAAAAGGCCTAAACTACATCATTAATCATCTGAAATGTCTCTTTACAGAACAGAAGTAAACAGATGTGAGCGGCTCTGACCTTCTGGACGGTGGAGGTGAGCTCCAGGCAGAGCTGGATGATGCTGCTCTTGGTAGAGGAGAGGTCATTAACGCCGGTCAGAGGAGTCCTGCAGCCACACAGAGATAAAACACAGAAACAACACCAGAAACATCAGAAAAGACACCAGAAACATCAGAAATGACATCAGAAAACACACCAAAGAACACACCAGAAACATCA
>NW_028152109.1:177500-185000 GCF_964638095.1 Poromitra crassiceps
AAAATGCAACCCCAGACAGTTTGATATGTTGAGATTTCATTTTTGCATTGCAATTTGATGCACCCTAACAGAGAGTATAAGCATTCATGAGAGAAAGCGTGAGTGAGTGAGTGAGTGTGTGTGTGTGTGTGTGTGTGTGTACCTGTCCAGCCAGGCTAGCAGGCTCTTGGCAGCTGCGATGAGCTCGACCACGGCGGTGAGGAAGTCGTTGGAGGGCGTGTGGGCGTGGCTGCTGTGGTAGGCGGGGTTCCTCCGGCGCTGCGACGCCGCGCTACTCAGGCTGCTGAACGCAGCTCGCATCCGGCCCACCAGCGTCTGCAGGTTGTCCGACTCCACACCGTAGTTCTGTGGGGGAAAAACGTCACCAATAATAATCAGCCATGTATATCTTGCTAAGTTTGTAGGTATATACATTTTATTTAAAAGTTTTATAATTTATAGTCACATAGAGATAGCTTGGTATAATTTCTGTAAACGGACAATTGTTCTCCTCTATCTCCCAGCAGCGTGTTAGCACTGCTGGGTCTGGTTCTGGTGTTTGGACTCATTTGTTTACACTACAGTAATTAGAGTGATGTCTCAGAATTAAAGTGGTGATGATTTGATGTTAATATGATTCACGTAGCACCTTTAATACAGCTGCTAGTCTCTAATAAAAGTCCTTGAAGCAGTTTGTCAGATACAGCAAATGAAAAAAATCCTAAATATAGCTCGGGTCGGTTCGGGAAAACACAAACCGCATCATATCCAGTACATCAATGATGGGAGATTAGCCTACTGGAGTGATTCTCATGACCTTTGACACACACACACACACACACACACACACACACACATTCCTGAGGACCAGTCACCATGGCGGTCATCTGACTAGAAAATATTCCACCCCACAAAAACACCTCCGACCAGCTTTATGATCCATGCACTGGTTTGGAACATCTCATCCATTCCTATACGGTTCTTCACAGAACCAAAAAAGGTTCTGCTATGGCACAAGCCAATAGAACCAATGTCTGGTCATTATATAGAACCATTTTTATTAAGAGTGATCTTTTTCATCATCTACTAGTGGGATTATTGATAAATATATGATTTTGCAGTAAAAGAAAAACACATTTTCTGTTAATGTACAGTTCCTCACAAATTCAAGACATTGCTGCTCTCTATCTGTCTTTGAGATCTGTTGCAAATGAAAAGTGCATTACAAATAAAATGTATTATTATGATGATGATGATGATGATTATGATTATTATCTAACATGTCCTTGTGGTCAGATGGTTGGATGAAGCATCTGTCTTACACCGTCTAGCACGAGCTAACATCAACCACTTAGGACCTCGGACGCTGATTGGTCCAAACCACTGGTGGTTCAGATTCAAACCAATAGATTGGAGCGCGCAAGACGGATTTGTCGCGCGATCTTGCTCTTGCGTGAATCCAGCTGACTCGCACGGTTATTGTCATATATAAATCAGGACAGAGAAACAATATTCAGACTTTTCCAAACCTCTTTCAGCATTCGTATGAAAACCTGGAGATTACCACATTCTTTTTCCATGCCTCTCCTGACAGTGTGAACATGTCGGCTCGCCTGAGGCAGCTCAGATGTTCGAGGCGTCATGACTCCCAGCGCCAACAAAAACATCTCCAGCAAAACTGACATTCCACCTGTTTGACGACTCCACTGCAAAAACACACCACAAGTCATCTTATCTGATGACTCCACTGCAAAAACACACCACAAGTCATCTTATCTGATGACTCCACTGCAAAAACACACCACAAGTCATCTTATCTGATGACTCCACTGCAAAAACACACCACAAGTCATCTCATCTGATGACTCCACTGCAAAAACACACCACAAGTCATCTTATCTGATGACTCCACTGCAAGAACACACCACAAGTCATCTAATCTGATGACTCCACTGCAAGAACACACCACAAGTCATCTAATCTGATGACTCCACTGCAAAAACACACCACAAGTCATCTTATCTGATGACTCCACTGCAAAAACACACCACAAGTCATCTAATCTGATGACTCCACTGCAAGAACACACCACAAGTCATCTCATCTGATGACTCCACTGCAAAAACACACCACAAGTCATCTAATCTGATGACTCCACTGCAAAAACACACCACAAGTCATCTAATCTGATGACTCCACTGCAAAAACACACCACAAGTCATCTTATCTGATGACTCCACTGCAAAAACACATCACAAGTCATCTAATCTGATGACTCCACTGCAAAAACACATCACAAGTCATCTAATCTGATGACTCCACTGCAAAAACACATCACAAGTCATCTAATCTGATGACTCCACTGCAAAAACACATCACAAGTCATCTCATCTGACGACTCCACTGCAAAAACACACCACAAGTCATCTAATCTGATGACTCCACTGCAAAAACACATCACAAGTCATCTAATCTGATGACTCCACTGCAAAAACACATCACAAGTCATCTAATCTGATGACTCCACTGCAAAAACACATCACAAGTCATCTAATCTGATGACTCCACTGCAAAAACACATCACAAGTCATCTAATCTGATGACTCCACTGCAAAAACACATCACAAGTCATCTAATCTGATGACTCCACTGCAAGAACACACCACAAGTCATCTAATCTGATGACTCCACTGCAAAAACACACCACAAGTCATCTAATCTGATGACTCCACTGCAAGAACACACCACAACCACAAGTCATCTAATCTGATGACTCCACTGCAAAAACACACCACAAGTCATCTAATCTGATGACTCCACTGCAAAAACACACAAGTCATCTAATCTGACGACTCCACTGCAAAAACACACCACAAATCATCTAATCTGACGACTCCACTGCAAAAACACACCACAAGTCATCTAATCTGATGACTCCACTGCAAAAACACACCACAAGTCATCTAATCTGACGACTCCACTGCAAGAACACACCACAAGTCATCTAATCTGACGACTCCACTGCAAAAACACACCACAAGTCATCTAATCTGACGACTCCACTGCAAAAACACACCACAAGTCATCTCATCTGATGACTCCACTGCAAGAACACACCACAAGTCATCTAATCTGATGACTCCACTGCAAAAACACACCACAAGTCATCTAATCTGATGACTCCACTGCAAAAACACACCACAAGTCATCTCATCTGACGACTCCACTGCAAAAACACACCACAAATCATCTAATCTGACGACTCCACTGCAAAAACACACCACAAGTCATCTAATCTGACGACTCCACTGCAAAAACACACCACAAGTCATCTAATCTGATGACTCCACTGCAAAAACACACCACAAGTCATCTCATCTGACGACTCCACTGCAAGAACACACCACAAGTCATCTAATCTGACGACTCCACTGCAAAAACACACCACAAGTCATCTAATCTGACGACTCCACTGCAAGAACACACCACAAGTCATCTAATCTGACGACTCCACTGCAAAAACACACCACAAATCATCTAATCTGAAGACTCCACTGCAAAAACACACCACAAGTCATCTAATCTGACGACTCCACTGCAAAAACACACCACAAGGCATCTAATCTGATGACTCCACTGCAAAAACACATCACAAGTCATCTCATCTGATGACTCCACTGCAAAAACACACCACAAATCATCTAATCTGATGACTCCACTGCAAAAACACACCACAAGTCATCTAATCTGATGACTCCACTGCAAAAACACATCACAAGTCATCTCATCTGATGACTCCACTGCAAGAACACACCACAAGTCATCTAATCTGATGACTCCACTGCAAAAACACACCACAAGTCATCTAATCTGACGACTCCACTGCAAGAACACACCACAAGTCATCTAATCTGATGACTCCACTGTAAAAACACACCACAAGTCATCTAATCTGATGACTCCACTGCAAGAACACACCACAAGTCATCTAATCTGATGACTCCACTGCAAAAACACACCACAAGTCATCTAATCTGATGACTCCACTGCAAAAACACACCACAAGTCATCTCATCTGATGACTCCACTGCAAAAACACACCACAAGTCATCTAATCTGACGACTCCACTGCAAAAACACACCACAAGTCATCTAATCTGACGACTCCACTGCAAGAACACACCACAAGTCATCTCATCTGATGACTCCACACAGGCTCAGCTGCTTCAAGTCAACCATGAAAACAAGTTGAAAGTGAGTGAAGTGATCTGAGCAGCTCATATCTGCATGTGAGGAGAGCTCCAGATGAAGATAGCTCTTTGTTGGAGTGTAAACAGGCACGATCTGTCTTCTAGTCGCAGACACAGATGTGAATATCGCTTTGGTGCTTTGGTGCACTCCCTCAGGGCAAAGCTACAATCAAGGCACTAAAACTACAAAAAAGAATCAGCGTCTAAACGTTGTCCCTCTGTAAATGTCCTGGAGCAGTTTTCACTTGCAGATTCAAACCAAGATTTCTTTGGAACCTTCATAACCCTTCTGAGTACGGTTGTCAAAAGTATTAATATTGAAATGGATACAATATTAATTTGCAACATTATGGATACCAGCAGTGCTCTCTCTCTCTTTTCTGATTTCCCCCCCATTTTCCCCTCTTTCCCAGTCGCTGCTCCACGCTCTGCCGATCTGGGGAGAGCCGTAGACTTACACCATGCTTCCTCCGACACAGGCGCAGTTGCCAGCCACTTCTTTTCACCAGACAGTGGGGAGCTTCACTGGCAGAACATAGCACATAGGAGGATCACGCTATTCCCACCAGTTCCCTTCCGCCCCGAACAGGTGCCCCGACCGACCAGAGGAGGCGCTAGTGCAGCGACCAGGACACATATCCTCAATCCGGCTTCCCACTAACAGACACAGCCAATCGTGCCTGTATGGACGCCCGATCAAGTCGGCGGTAACACAGGGGCGCGAACCTGTGACCCTTGTGTTGGTAGGCAGGGAATCTACCGCTACACTACCCGGACACCTACAGCAGTGTTTTCTCTTAATGAGAAATGAAACGTACTACTGATATTTCCCTCCCTATCATTGGTAGGTGGCGGATTACAATGCAGATTTAGCTACCGTACTTCATTTAGGTGTCATGCCCAAGCTGCTGAGTGAAATATCTGCCCTCCGGTGATCTGAAACTGGTGCTGCACACACCTTCAATAACAACATTCTAAGGCAAAATAACCCATAACATTATTGTTTGAAATCCTCTTTAAATAAATAAAAAATCTGCTTTAAATGTTAGAAAGTGTCGGTTCAGGCACTGGTACCATTTTAAAAGTATCGTTGTAGCACCGGTATCGGAAAAATACGAAACAATACCCATCCCTAATCATTGGTGGGTATCTGTTCCTTCAACAAGCTAGAAGTGTTCCGATAGGCGGATGGCTATAGAAGGGGGTAATCTGCTGTGTTCTGATAGGCTGATGACTAGAGCAGGGGTCATCTGCTGTGTAAGTGCAACGTTTTTAATGAGTTTTATCGGGCCTTGATTATGGAGAAGCGTGCGTCTGTCCTTCCATCTGTCTTTGTTTATTTTGATGCCTCTTGATGTGTTGTCATTTCCCCCACATGGTATCGATATTTTCCTGGGTATCGGTATCAAAGTTAGAAATTTTAGTATTGCGACAACCCTATCCGAACTCAAGACAGTGTCTCCTGTACACAAAATCAAATCTCAAACATCCCCGTAAAGCTCATGCTTGGCTGTACTTAGAAAATCAGCAAATGCTCCGACAATCAATTTAAAAGTGGAAAAGTGATAAATAAATAAATCAAGTAAATCAATATCAATGTGTTTAAACAAGCAGCACCATACTGCAATTACACATCACTGTATGGACTCTATTATAAATCTCACTTTGACTTAACATCTCTAACAAATCCAGATATCTTAGACCCTCTTTCACTAGTTTAGATCAGAAGCAGACAAATACTCTTCTGTTTTAACCTGCAGGGAGTACCAGGTGGGTGGGGTTCACAGTACCAGGTGGGTGGGGTTCACAGTACCAGGTGGGTGGGGTTCACAGTACCAGGACAATTGAAGCAGTGGAAAGCCCAGAAAAAGTATTCTGAGCTGACTTTCTAATACTTTCCTCTGATTGTCTCAACTTTCTGGCCGTCCGCTGTGACAGGCCCCACCCATCTGGCCTCGACCTGGGATAAAACAAAGCATCAACAGAGCAGCAGCAGCAGCGTCATGCCACCTAGAATGGAAGAGTGAATCAGAAGTGTGCAGTTGTTTTGTCACTGAATGGGAGTGAATGAGGCGTTATCGTGGTGCCTTCATGTGAGGAGAGCATGATTATGGCAATGCATGTTCTACTGTATGAAGAACAAAAATAGCTGGAGGAAAATGGCACTTTTGAATTGAAGTCGAGGTGACGGATTCTGTCAGTTAATAGTAAATGTGTATATGTTTTGTATACAGGGGGACAGGAAATGTCCCCAACATGGAGAGTGTCCAAGTCCCCATCTCTGGTACAAGCACTTCAAAAACTCCTAAAGCTGTGTTCACACCGAGATATTTAGTTTTCGCTCTGTTGCTTGATTCAACCCTTTGGAATCTCTCTGTCGCTCTGTTTAAATCGCTCATCAACAGGCACACGAATTGACGGACATGTGGGGGCTATAACGTTACGCAATGTCATGATGTTTGTCCACTACGAGCCACCGTAGATGTTTACAAGCTAAGCCTATCAGCGTGCTCCTAATGCAAGTTCCATACCGGTAGTACAGACTTCACTTCATGTCAGCTGTCAGCCTGTCAATCAGCTGTCAATGTGGTTTGTTGCCACACAATAAACCAGCGGTTTGTTCCAAGCCAGTGTGATCCTTGACTCGCTCTCAACACGGCAGCCAATCAGCATTGAGCAGCAAGCGACTGATGCCAGCGTATTTTCGCTCGAGTTGGGATATTTCATCACGGGCGACGAGCGTATTTTCTCCCTATCGCTCTGTCTCTGTCGCTCGGACACCCAGCGATTTTTCTCCTGGGCGAATATACGCTCAATCGCTCGTTTGCATTGACTTTGTATGTAAACTCGACGCCAGCGAAAAACTTTAATAGGTCGGTGTGAACGCAGCTTAAGCAGACCACGTCAGGCTAAACAGCTTGGTGCGTCTGTGGAGCACTGAGGAGCAGGGCTGCATGTGTGACCCAGGCCTGTGGAGCACTGAGGAGCAGGGCTGCATGTGAGACCAGGCCTGTGGAGCACTGAGGAGCAGGGCTGCATGTGAGACCAGGCCTGTGGAGCACTGAGGAGCAGGGCTGCATGTGTGACCAGGCCTGTGGAGCACTGAGGAGCAGGGCTGCATGTGAGACCAGGCCTGTGGAGCACTGAGGAGCAGGGCTGCATGTGTGACCAGGCCTGTGGAGCACTGAGGAGCAGGGCTGCATGTGAGACCAGGCCTGTGGAGCACTGAGGAGCAGGGCTGCATGTGAGACCAGGCCTGTGGAGCACTGAG
>NW_028152109.1:190000-235000 GCF_964638095.1 Poromitra crassiceps
ATACTACTGATATTCCCTGCCAGTAGTGTTGCACGCCTCTGCTTTATACAACGCCACTACCCGTGGAATACTATACCAACGTCAGTACCATGGAATACTACCATCAGTACCGTGGAATACTACCGTCAGTACCGTGGAATACTACCGTCAGTGACTGTATGTCACTGGCAAGTAGTGTTATCACGATACCAATACTTTAACCTGCGATACGATACAAGCCATCACGATACACCGGGTAGTATCGCGATACCGCGGAGAGAAATATATATATTTTTTTGTTTAAAAAAATAACTCCTAACTCTGGGTATCTTGACACAGGTGACCGGCCGCGACAGCACCGGTGGAGTTTATTCAGGCAGACAGAGCATTACATTACATTACATTACATTACGTCATTTGGCAGACGCTTCAAAGCGACTTACAATAACACATTTTTGTCAGCAATAGAGCAATCTACTATGGAGCACAGTCTATGACAACTACAACTTCTGAAGGAACAGTGGTACAAGTTTAGGTTAGTGGTACAAGTTTGGGTTATTTTTTTTTTTTAGAAAGAGAGAGACCGAAGTTAGATCAAGAAGGGCCCAGATGGAGCCTGAAAAGGTGAGTCTTTAGTCTTTTCCGAAAGATCGGCAGTGATTCAGCCGTCCTGACCGAAGGTGGAAGCTCGTTCCACCATTGAGGTGCCAGGGACGAGAAGAGTCGAGATCGGGATGAGCGACTTTTGAGCCCCCGTAGTGGAGGAGGGGCGAGGCGACCTGCACTGCAGAGCGATGGCTAAAGTTACAGCCAGCAACAATAAAGCTACTCGGCGGCTTCACACATTTTCTTATGACAATGTGTTCCAAACGCAACGTTTCACCGTGCGGTGGAACGTTTCTATGTTGGTGAAAAGAATGTATGCGTCTGTGTGTATGTGTGTGTGTCTCAAGACTCCTGTTAGCTAGTGATCTGTAGCATAATGTCCCACACAGTGAGAACAGTGAGAACAGAAACAGTTGGTGTGGCTGAGCCTTTACAGTTACAAAACCCTGTAATGGTGACCAGCGGGTATCAATGTATTGTTCATGATGTCAGGTGTTTGTTTGGCAAACAAAACAAAATCATCAACAGGTTTTCTAGTGTGCAGTGGATGTTGGTGGAGCGGACATGTTTTCTAGTGTGCAGTGGATGTTGGTGGAGCGGACATGTTTTCTAGTGTGCAGTGGATGTTGGTGGAGCGGACATGTTTTCTAGTGTGCAGTGGATGTTGGTGGAGCGGACATGTTTTCTAGTGTGCAGTGGATGTTGGTGGAGCGGACATGTTTTCTAGTGTGCAGTGGATGTTGGTGGAGCGGACACTGACCAGGGCACAGAGCAGATCCACCGCCTCCAGCAGCAGCTCCTGGTGGCCGACCCGCGACACGCCCAGAGACAGCAGCTCCTGGTAGGTCATCCTCAGCAGCTTCTCCCCGTCCACCTGCTGCTGCTGGAAGGACCACACGTACTGCTGCAAGCTGTCGTCCAGACCTGAGGACACACACACACACATACATGTAAAAACGTCAGGGTTTCGTAACTGTAAAAGCTCAGTCACACCAAGTGTTTCTGTTCTCCCTGTGGGGGACATTATGCTACTGTGGAATAAATGAATGCAACACATGATAACCGTGACTAAAATGATTAAAATCATGACTAAAAATTGTCCCATCAAAATCTATCATCGTTTCATCCCTACACACACACACGCGTGCGTACACACACGCGCATGCACACACACACACACACACACACACACACACACACACAACCAACTGCCATTCTAGCTAAACGTCACTAACGAATACAAAACACACAGTGTACTCAGTGTGATCAGGTGCTGGTCGGTTGCAGGAACATGAAACATAAATTGAAGAGAATAACCAGCGCACGCACACTGAAATGACTCACTGAGATTTATTCAGTGAACAACGTCAATACAAGGCAAAAAAGGAGCTACTTGTTTGAAAAGAATATATTGAATGAGAAGTAATTGTATCCCACGCACATCTCTTACAAGCACATAAGCACTTGATGTGGCTGGAAAACAACGCTGTGACATTGGAATGATTATGTATATTTTTGTTTTTGTTTTGTCTGAGCCCGTTTTTGTTTTTCAAGTTCTGAAAATTGCTAAATAAAATATATAAAACAAACTATACTATGGGCCGGGGGTTTTAACTAGTTCTAATAGGCTGCTTAAATTATTGTAAAACCATTATATTCATATTAAACCATTTCTTTTTTATATCAAGGACCCCTCATTTAGTCCACATTAGAGCCACAGACCCAGTCCCAAATCTGAGAATATTTTAATGTAGATGTGATTTTGTCCAGAATTTCAAGACTATTTGTATTACAGGTAGAAAGATGACAGAGATGATCATAAGTCATTCTCCTACGTTCTTTAATTCTGTAAACTTGAAGTTGAAAAATTCATCAGTTTGCTGGAGATCCCCTCAAGGGTTGGTCCCCAAACCTCATGTTGAGAATCCACTGGGTTAAATGGTCATGAAGCTCGTTACCTCGTTAAGATCCAATATGCTGTGTCAATACACCTGACTGAAATGCAACTCAATCAATGAACAGCGAAAACGCAGAGGTTATGAGACTCCTCCCTCACAGCTGGCAGACTGACCGGCTGCAGGTTCGAGCCCTCTCTCTCTGCCCGTGACCCTGACCTCTGACCTCTGACTGGCTGTGCAGAAAGCAGCACGAGACAAGATAAAAGAACCCCCCCCCCCCCACCCCCACACACACACACACACACACACACACACACACACACACACACACACACACACACACACACACACACACACACACACACACACACACACACACACACACAGGATCAATAGTGGATCAACAAAAAAAGAAAAGAAAAGTCCACACAGCAGCAGCTAGGAACGAGCCCGTCTGTCTGTGCGTTATCAGTAACAGCAGAACACGGGCGTCCGGGTAGTGCAGCGCTAGATTCCCTGCCTACCAACACGAGGGTCGCAGGTTCGCGCCCACGTGTTATATACCTCCGGCTTGGTCGGGCGTCCATACAGGCACGATTGGCTGGTGTCTGCGGGTGGGAAGCCGGATTGAGGATATGTGTCCTCGTCGCTGCACCAGCGCCTCCTCTGGTCGGTCGGGGGGGGCGCCTGTTCGGTAGAGGGTGGAGCAGCGACCGGGGCAGCAGGGGGGGAAACTGGCCCAGTACGATTCCTGGAGGAAATGGGGGGGTAGGAATCTTCATTCTTGTCAAGAATGAAGACCAAAAAAAAAAGGGGGGGGAGTACGTCTGCAACTAATGATTATTTTCATTATCGATTAGTCTGTCGGTTAATCGTAGTCTGTCGGTTAATCGTTTAGTCTATAAAATGTCATAAAATGGTGAGAATCGCTTTTTCCCAAAAGCTCAAGATGACATCCTCAAATGTCTTCTCTTGTCCTGAGTCAACAGTCCACAAGCCAAAGAGAATCAGTTCACTGTCATAGAAGACTCAAGAAATCCAGAAGATCTTCACATTGAAGAAGCTTGCTTCTGTCTGTTACTCCTGGATGGAGCATCGGCATTAAGAAGATGGAACCAGAGAATTGCAGTATTTCCCCCCTTAAGAATCTCAATGATAAAACAATAGTTGGCGATTAATGTTCTATCGATTAACAAATAATCGACTAATTGTTGCACCTCTCTCTCATTCCACGACTGATTGCACAACAACAGAATGTGTGTGTGGCTCAGTGGGTCGACTCGCTCCACACTAAAGATACACGTTACTTAACCCATTGATACCTGATGCAGCATTTGCGTGTATATCCCTCATTTGTGTGCGTATCCCTTTAAGACCGCGAACCGCGTTAACGCGGTTCGCGGTCTTAAAGGGATATGCACACAAATGCTGCATCAGGTATCAATGGGTTAAGAGGGTTTGGTGAGAAGCGTGCAGCAAAAGGCAGATGTGAAGCTTGGGGCAGCCGGGCCGCTCAGCAGCTGGCCTCCAAATGCCTGAGCTGTTGGTGTGAAGAACACAGCAGAGAGAAGAAAGCAACTGTCACCACATGAGCTCATTAAACTCTGCCTGCTCTCTGTGATGCTCCAGCAGACAGATGGCCAACACACTGCAGGGAGCAATGCACTATGCTGACTGCTCACTGGGAGAGAGAGAGAGGCTGACTGGTCACTGGGAGAGAGAGAGAGGCTGATTGGTCACTGGGAGAGAGAGGCTGACTGGTCACTGGGAGAGAGAGAGAGGCTGACTGGTCACTGGGAGAGAGAGAGAGGCTGACTGGTCACTGGGAGAGAGAGAGGCTGAGTGGTCACTGGGAGAGAGAGAGAGAGGCTGACTGGTCACTGGGAGAGAGAGAGAGGCTGACTGGTCACTGGGAGAGAGAGAGAGGCTGACTGGTCACTGGGAGAGAGAGAGAGGCTGACTGGTCACTGTGAGAGAGAGAGAGGCTGACTGGTCACTGGGAGAGAGAGATGACCATGGTCTGAAACCGCAAAGCCATTTATTTACAAACAACCTGTTCCCTCGTACAGAAGAGGATTAGCGCCACATGTGAGACATTTCTTTGAGTTCTGAGATTAAAGTCAGAATCCTCAGATTAAAGTCAGAATTCCGAGGTAGATTAAAGTCAGGATGTCGAGATAGCTTAAAGTCAGAATTATGAGTTTAAAGTCAGAATGATCAGATTAAAGTCAGAATTATGAGATTATTATGAAACACATTGGAAAAGACATTCTGGTGTCAGTAAAATTGACAAGTGAGCCCTTTCTAAAAGCCCATGATATTCCCATGACATCCCCATAAAACTGACCAAATTCCCAGACGTTCCCTGTCCTGGAACCCACTTCTCGAATTTCAAACTTGTGAGATATTCCAGGAGCGGTGGGAACGCCGACTTCTCCCCCTGTTGTTTCTCGGAGCTGGATGGAGGTCAGCAGGAATGCTTTGCTGACAGCCTGGATCACATGGCGACACCCGAGGAGGGCGATAAGCTCCCAACGCCACAGCAGGCGTTACACCATGTCACGCCACGGCCAATCACCTGCTAACGACAGACAGGCGGACAGCGTCCGGCCAGACGCCTGCTGCAGAGGATTCACACCTCAACCGCCCTACACAAGACTAGGGGTGTCAAAAATAATCGATTATAAGATGCATCGCGATGCGGACCTGCACGATTCTGCATCGATTCACAAATGTCAAAAATCGATTACATTTTTTTTTTTTTTTTTTTTTATATAATCAAATAAAATATAATGAAAGTACATGCAGTTGTTTATTTTAATTATGGATCATAATACAATGCAATTCTAAATGCACTTTTATTTTAAAAGTAGCCACACAGTGAGAAAAAAGAAAGTGAGAAAAAAAATCATGTATTCAGGAAGAAAAGTGATGCATCGATTTAAAATGCATCGAGATGCATCGATAATCGTTATCGAATCGAATGGTAGCCCTCTGAATCGTAATCGAATCGAATTGTGAGGCCAGTGAAGATTCACAGCCCTACACAAGACTGCCTGCTGCAGAGGATTCACACCTCAACCAGCACATTAAGATCAGAATCTGCGTTAAAATCTGATTTTTTACTGTCATTAACTATCAGCTGTAAGGATGTTTGTAAAGCACTTTGAGCTGCGTGATATTGTTAAATGTACCGTGTTCATACTTGTGATGTGACCTGGCTTCTATTCAGTCGTACAGTTTTGTTTTTCTTGAGACAAAATGACAGATATCTTCCAATTGGGAGAGATCAATGTATTTGATTCTGACCAAGTTTTTCCTGTTTGAAGAATTTTCTTTAGAATACGATCTGTGAAACGTGTTGAAACCAACTGATTTGCATTGGACAAAAGTGAATTATGTCACTTGCCTGTCAGATCTTCTCCACACATTTTGTAAGAATGGAAAACATGACTAAATGACAGAATATGAGGGAACGCGGGACATTTTTTGCAGTGTAACCTGCGGCCAGGTTGAGACTCACATGAAATATTGACAGAGTGAGCTGCTGTTGCTAGGAGACACCTTCCAAACAGGTGGAGGGGAGAGCCAGCAGCAGCTGCTGCTACAGTACATCACCAAACTACTAAATATATAGATATCTTGAGATAAAGCAGATCACATTTGTTTCAAGATAACCATGATGACACTTGTGATTAGTTGCCTGCATAAAAACAAGTGTCATTATTGGCAAATAGTCAAACAAACTATTGTTTAACTCTCATCTGCCCTGTTGCTTCAGCAGATGAGCTGAGGAGGTGGAGATGTTCTACAGAGGCCCACTTTTCACTTGACTTTAGTCCACAGATGAAACAGGAGTTGGCCTGTGTGTGTGTGTGTGTGTGTGTGTGTGTGTGTGTGTGTGTGTGTGTGTGTGTGTGTGTGTACGTGTGTGTACGTGTGTGTGCGTGTGTGTGTGTGTGTGTGTGTGTGTGTGTGTGTGTGTGTGTGTGTGTGTGTGTGTGTGTGTACGTGTGTGTACGTGTGTGTACGTGTGTGTGTGTGTGTGTGTGTGTGTACGTGTGTGTGTGTGTGTGTGTGTGTGTGTGTGTGTGTGTGTGTGTGTGTGTGTGTGTGTGTGTGTGTGTTTGCAGACAGTGCTGTCTGCCTGGCCCTCAGCCGGTGGGAACCTGTCTGTGACCACAAGGCTACGCAGGCTGACCTCTCACTCCACTGGCAGAAAACCATTCCCCTCCAAATCCACTTGTTGATTTTCTTGTTTTCATGATTGTACTAGGAAGCCAAAAATCTTGATCACGATTAATGTTTGATTCATCGTGCAGCCCTGTGGATAAGCTGATGTTATTTTGAAGTGATTAAATGATTTCAAATTCAACAATTCTATTCTGCCGAAACGCCAATGAAAAACAGTTCCCGGAACATATGGTTTCAAGCTTAAGAAAGAAACTGGGCGTCCGTGTCGGCACAATTGGCTGTGTCTGCAGGTGGGAAGCCAGATTAAGGGTACGTGTCCTGGTTTCTGCACTACAGTACAGTAGTGCCTCCTCTGGTCGGTCAGGGCGCCTGTTCAGGGGGGGGGACTGGGGGGACTGGGGGGAATAGATCCTCCACTCGCTATGTCCTGCCGGTGAAACTCCTCGCTGTCAGGTGAAAGGAAGCGGCTGGCGGCTGGCAACCCTGCTATCAGCAGACAAACACAACTCCATCAACAAGTACAGCTGCTGCAACAGCATCAGTAAAAGTCAACTTCGAAGCGCCTCAAAGACAGACTTGTAACGTTACAAAGAATTCAAGGCGAGTGAGTTTCAATTCATGTTAAGGCCTTGGCCACACTGATCCGTCAGAAAATGGACAGAATTATTGAACGGACAGATGTCTGTCTGATGAGAACTGAGTCTACGTCAAACCCCTCGCCCAAAGCGCCGGGGCTGCTCCGCGGCCGGCGAGCCTGCCTGCGCAGCCTGCGTGCAGCTCCTTGGAAATGTGACTCGATGCAAATGACATGAACAGCGCGAGTATAATATAATGTAGATCATGTGCAGATAACTGGAGAGAAGTATATGCACTACATTTTCCCCTTGGACTAACTTCTAGTCACTGAAATCCTAGTGAAATCACACAATTTTACTCATTTTGCTGGGGAATCCCTTATAGCCTCGTTCACCGCCTCGGCCATCTTCTTTGAAAAGTTGAAACAAATCTCGGAACGCCTCCTCTCGAGACCTCGACTCTGATTGGCTAAATGGACAGTGACTATCCGACCATCCGATACGTCCATCCAGAAAAAGTTCATCCCTCTTCAACTTTCTGTCCATCAAAACGTATGCAAATTTTCTGGATACGTACGCTTCCGAGTGGACAGTCGGACAGCTGTCATTGAAAATGAATGGAAGTGAACAGAGAAATGAACGCACACGGACAGACACCACGGATCAGTGTGGCCAAGGCCTAACGTGAAGGTAAATTGACAATGTGTTAACATGACGTGTGTTATCCATATTGATAATGTTACCATTAATATGGGCCGACGACAGTCTTGTGCGACCGGGACATTAATGTTAATGTAGCATCCAGCTGACCGGGGGGCAACACAGAGGAGATTTACCTCAGGATGAGGCTGTACAACTGAGAACAACAAGGGCAAAAGAGCAGGGAGGCTATTCATAACTTCACTGGGCCTCTGTCACACACACACACACACACACACACACACACACACACACACACACACACACACACACACAGTGTGATTGGTGTGAGGCAGAGGGGGGAAACAGACAGTGTTGGAGAGGAAAGAGGATTTCCTCGAGCGCTCTGCGGTGCTGAAACCAAAGCAAAAGGCATTGTGGGAAATGAAAGTCAGCCCAGTTTAACCAGTAACAGCAGGACACTGGTTCAAATCTACTGCAAACACACACACACGTTCTGCACTCGGGGGGACTTGTGTGCACTGCTGCTTAGTGCTTACACAAGCTGAGTCTGACCAACGTTGCAAACCGGTGCCTCTCAGAACAGGGACTGAGTGAAAGATGAACAATGATCTGGATCTGGAGCACACGGTCAAGTTTAGCAATTTAATCTGGTGCAAACAGAGACTAACTGTTTGAGACTAACTAGTCTCTGTTTGCAGCTGATTCAATTAGGGTTATGCATGAGTCTTATGGACTTTAGGTTTAAATCCATTTTGGTCAGAAATATATCTGCTTGCTTATATTTACTTCTCTTTTGAAAACTACATGTCATTGTTTGTGCTCATTGCAGTTTTTCACAGTACTTTCTGTGACTGCAGAGTAGATTGCTGCCTGTGTGTGTGTGTGTGTGTGTGTGTGTGTGTGTGTGTGTGTGTGTGTGTGTGTGTGTGTGTCTCGTGCACGCGCGCGCCCTGCTGGTACGACTGAAGCAACAGTTGTTTTGATGGGTGGTTCATTTGAGTCGTCCCTGGCTCAGTTTGTTTTGGCGTATGTTCCCATGGGCCTCCTGTGTGTGTGTCTGTGACTGTGTGTGTGTGTGTGTGTGTGTGTGTGTGTGTGTGTGTGTGTCTGTGTGTGTGTGTGTGTGTGTGTGTGTGTGTGTGTGTGTGTGTGTGTGTGTGTGTGTGTGTGTGTGTGGTGAACAGCTAATAAACCACGGCATCTTGGAGCGTATTGCTTTTTAAGTAAAATAAAGTTGTAAAGCGCTTTTTGTTAATGTCACAAAGTGTCAGGAGAGACAATGCTTACAATCAGCCATACTACTACTACTACTACTACTACTACTACTACTACTACTACTACTACTACTACTACTACTACTACTACTACTACTACAACTACGACTGTACTAACTACCACCAATACTGATAATAAAAATAACAATATGAGCACCTGCACTGCTGGTTTCTCATGATAGTGAGGTTTCTGTGTGGATCTGCTTCCCAGAGGAAACACCTTGACTGACGCAGGCTGGACAAATGTTCCAGCGGTTCAACAGAAGCCCTGGCCACACATCACGTGACTAATGCCAGACGTCATGTGACTCGCGCTGGTCACGTGACTCATGCTGATAATAACGTTATAAAACTGGCTAACAGCTAGCTTCCCATAGCTTCCACAGCCTCTTGTGCTGATTCACATCAGGGTACAGGATAGGGGTGTCAAAAATAATCGATTATACGATGCATCGCGATGCGGACGTGCACGATTCTGCATCGATTAACAAATATCAAAAATCGATTATTAAAAAAAAAAAAAAAAAAAAAAAAAATATATATATATATATATATATAATCAAATAAAATAGAATGTAAGTACATGCAGTTGTTTATTTTAATTATGGATCATAATACAATGCAATTCCAAATGCACTTTTATTTTAAAAGTAGCCACACAGTGAGAAAAAAGAAAGTGAGAAAAAATAAATCATGTATTGCGGAAAAAGTGATGCATCGATTTAAGATGCATCGCGATGCATCGCGATGCATCGTGATGCATCGTTTAATCGAATCGAATCGAATCGTTGACAGATGAATCGTAATCGAATCGAATCGGGAGGCCAGTGAAGATTCACAGCCCTAGTACAGGAGGACGGACACTTTTTTTTATAAGCACTTCAATCATCGTAGCATAAACACAATAATTAAGATGATTGAGTGTGTGTGTGTGTGTGTGTGTGTGTGTGTGCGTGTGTGTGTGTGTGTGTGTGTGTTGACACACATTTGGGAATGCATGTCTTTGATGGGGAAACAAGAGGAGATAATAATAGTTTACCTAAATCACCCAAAGTCAACCAGCAACAACAACACGACTCCAGTTAGTTTCACTATCACTCACAATGCCATGGCATGCACCACTTGATTTCTGATTGCAGAGGTTTGGAGACGCATCTAATAATAAAAAGACATTTAACTCGTATATGTGCTTTAGGAAGAGGACATCAAAACAAGGCAGCAAGAAAGACGGAATAAAAATTGGGAAACGGCAACGACAAACCAATAACTAGACCACCAATAATCAATTAACCTCAGCGTGTGTTTCATGACACACATGGGCAAAGGGTACAGGGAAATTAAGTTTGCCGAAATCACTGATTCTCTGATTATATAAGTTCAAGATTTTAAAACTTGTCCATTTGTGATTTAGCGAAGCATTTGTGTGTGTGTGTGTGTGTGTGTGTGTGTGTGTTGGAAAGGCAGAAAAATCTTGTATATATTCCACTACAGTCATGCCTATGAAAGATAGAAATCACACATCTAGAAGAAGAAATCAGCCGCTAAAAACAAATAATGCCAGACATTACCAACAATTCGATTAGTAGGAGGAAACCTCTGTCTTCAACAAAATACAGCAGGTAATTCACGCTAGAATGTCAAGATTTAAGATTCACTTTAATAGCCACAGCTAAGTATTAAGTAATCAGATTACAAAAGAGGAAATACTTTTTACTTTTTACGTTTTTCTAGCGGGGGGCTTCCTATCTGGAGGAAACGCCAGGGGAGCACAGAGAGAGAACATGCAAACTCCACACAGAAAGGCCCTTTTGACGACCCCACCTGGGCCGGAGGCACCGAGGACATGGGGATTGGGGACACACCCTCAGTGCCCACAGCGTCCCAGGCGGGAATCAAACCCAGGGCCTTCTTTGCTGTGAGGCGACAGCGCTACCACTGAGCCACCGTGCCCCCGAGGACATTCTTACTTTAGCTTTACAAATGACACGTGACAGATTTGGCGCGGGGTTAAAGCTGCCAGCAGGTCCCTGTAGCGCTGTGGGAAGGAAGAGACACTCTCACTGCTGAGCAACGCCCCAAAGCTGCTCATTGTCTGGAGGGACAGGAAACAGGAAGAGGTGCTTCCTGTCATTCACCGCCTTCAGGTCAGCGAGCGCAGCTGAGAGGGACACACACCATGTGACTTCTGGAGCCTGTATCTAAATTACCTCACCAGATAACACTTATTCAAAATAATAATTGAATCCTCCTCGCCCAGTAAAGTCAATACTCAAGAAGACTATTTAAATAAACAAATAACCAGTGAAAATGACTTGAGTGATTTAATGTATTATAGTATATTTGTAATAGAGAGGAGCAACTTTCTGAGAAGTCAGAAAGACAAATTTGATGAAAATTGAGACACTTACGTTCCACCTTTATGACCGGACACCTCCCTCTTACGGTGGTTTTATTTGACTTTAAGTTATTTTATAATGTCTTTTAATGTCTATTACTTCAGTGTCTTGTTAAATAAGTTTGTATTTCAATAGGAATAAAAGAGAATACAAAAAGAATTAAGAAACTCATCTTAATCAGGGTAAAAATCATAATTGGATTGACTGATTAGCGATGATTGAATGAATGCATGACTGTGTTGTAGGCAGAGAGATACCAGAGAAACTATGATCACAACAGTCATTCTTCTACATTCTCTAATTGTGTTCACTTCTTGGAAATGAAAAGATGGTCAAGTTTAGCAATGAGCCCTTTTCACAGCAGCCATTTTGTGTCTAAAAGGCAGGGTAAAGACAGACAGGTGCAAACAAGACATTAATGAGGGCCCCAGCACTGGAACACCTAAATGCTTTGGAAGTTGGAAAGCCTCATTAACGTCTTGGTTGCACCTGTGTTTGCCCTGCCTTTTAGACACAATATGGCTGCTGTGAAAAATGCCCATTCATCAGTTTGCTGGGGAGCCCCTCCTCAACGACCACTGGTGGTCCCCATACCCCATGTTGAGAACCACCCACTGACACCCCTCCCCCACCCCTCCTCTCTCTCTCTCTCTCTCTCTCTCTCTTCCTGCCCTCCTGCCTAAATCAATTCCTTTCATCTTCCAAAATGGCAGCCGGCCAAAAGCCAGTGTCACTGTGGAAAGACCTGCAATGTCGTGTCACCTCTGATCTGATCCTTTTCATTTCAATGAGGAAACAGAGAGGGGGACTTAACGCTCCTTGTGTTTTACATTCATAACGCTTCACACAGCTGGAAAACACCCCCCACGGTTAGAAGCATCTCTCCTATTGCTCATGCCATCGATATAAAATAATTAAAATAAAATAAAATAAAATAAAACAATTCACACTTGTACTTTCACAACAGCTGGCCAGATATCCTATTTCAACGCAAGAGCCGTTCTAAGGCTGTGATCCAACCTGAGGTTGAGAAGTTCACTTGGTTGTATTTCTGCATTTGCTTTGTTCAGGTTCAAACTGACCAATCACAAGCCAACCAGGGGGTTGTAAATCAATGTCACATGACTCTCACACAGGCAGCTTGTTTATTGGACAGAGTTTTGATCACCTGTCATTCTGCAGGTTAGAGATCAAAACACAAATGTGATTCCAGTCACTTTCACTAACTTTATTACATCCATAATAACACTTACAGATCTAATAAAGTTTATAAATAAATTCAAATAAATTTGTTCCGTTACGCTGCCCGTCTCGTTCTACCCATAATCCCTTGTGTTTCAGGGTGGTTTCCTGCAGTTAAGAGTTGCAGGAAGGAAACCACAGACTCCGTTATTTGATGCCACCCACCAGAGTTCAAAGGTCATTGTTCTCACCTGGACAAACCAACTGACGTGAAGGAGTGAAGGAGGAAACACTGCAGAGTTCAGAGAAACCGATCTGAACATGCCGGGTGTTGAAGGCAACCTGAAACTGCAACACTAGAACGGATCCTGCATGTCAAAAGCAATGACAGCGTAAGTTGTTTTCTACAGGAAAACACCGTTTTGGACATTTTTCAGCAGCTGTCACCAACCTGACTCACGTGTGCAAAAGGGCCTGAAATCATCAGCTGGAAGGAATCCAGCCAACATTTGACCTGACTGGACTGAGCCAGTGTTAATTTAATTGAACTAAAAACAAAACTAGACTAAAACTACCATGTTTCACTGACGGAAACTAGATGTTAACTACTACAGTAAATAAAAACTAAGTTGTGACGACAAAAACTATGACATCTATTGACATTTTCGTCAACGAATAAAAACTTGACGAAAATGTTAGGGAGGGATGAATTGGCAAGAGATCCAATCAGAAGAGAAGAAGAAATTAAACAGTTACCGTAAATCTGTTCTTCAAACCTTAACACATTGACTGCCAGCCGTTTTTTTCTTGCTGTAGGTAGCTTCTGCCAAGCCGTTTTTTGAGGATTGTGGCTCATTTTACAAGAGCCGAGGATTATTTTCTGCTTGGAGTTTGTGAACATACAATATCTCAAAAGTACTAATAGAATGTGTACTTTCTCTGTCTAAAAGAGTTAGTTTGTAGAGTTAGTAGTTATGTAAGCATTAGCAGTTGAATACAGCATGGTTTTAGCGTCAGAAAAAATATTCAGAGATAAACGGCTTTTTGTGAAATTCGATAGAAATGTCACTTTAACCATTCATTTTTGGCTCTCTCTCTCTCTCTCTCCCTCTCTCGCTCTCTCTCTCTCTCTCTCTCTCCCTTCCTCTCGCTCTCCCTCCCTCTCTCTCTCTCTCTCTCTCTCTCTCCCTCCCTCTCGCTCTCCCTCCCTCTCTCTCTCTCTCCCTCCCTCTCGGGAGGGAGACGCACTAGGTTTAATCCTAGTGAGAGGGGGAGAGGGAGAGAGAGAGAGAGAGAGAGAGAGAGAGGGAGGGAGGGAGAGAGAGAGAGCAAGAGAGAGAGAGAGAGAGAGAGGGAGAGAGCGAGAGGGAGAGTTGCTTCAACTCCTCCCTCCGTGGGCGTTCTTCTTGGCTGCAGCGGCCGTCACAGTCTCAGTGCTTTTGCTGCTGTCCTGTGCCTGTCTGCACGGCCGCTGTTTGAGGAAGTCGGCATGGACTCGCTCGCTTCTTGGAGTTTTGGTTGAGAGAAGCTTTTGCGATTCTGGTCATATTTATGCTGCGTGTTTCAAAGTGTGTTCCACCTGTAATGTATTATGTAAATTTGCAATCCCGCATCGCCAGCAATCAGCGCGAAAACGAGAGCGTTTTCCCCCATCCATTTTCATGAGAATGGCTGGGGTGAGAATGGCGTGACAAGTTAAAAAAATGCTTGCCTTCCTCTAGCCAGGAGAGCACTGTTGCCACTTAGTGGGTCGGTGGAATGGGTTGTAAACGTTCGGTGGCTCCAATAATTATATAAGAGATGTAAAAGGGTTAGATGCACATCCCACGGTCAAAAAAAAAAAAATCATTTTTTTGACGAGTCAAGTCGTCGCTGGCAGTGAACAGCTGGATTGTGTTTGACGACTACACTCGTCGTTGGCAGTTAAGGTGTTAATACACCATTCCATAATAACAGATTAATAGACCTTTCAAGAGAAACATTTAAATACCGGTAATGCATTTACACTTTAACTAAGCCTGTTAGATTGTAGTCGACTAAATCTACCGTAGATTTACTCGAGTAAAACTAAACTAAAAACTCAAACATTTCAGATGACTGAAATATGACTCAAACTAAAATGGCATTTTAGTCAAAACGACTATGACTATAACTAGATCACAATGAACAGTGGACTGGACGAGATGACACAAGGTGCCTCTGCTCTGAGGAGGAGGGAGGATGTGCTCATGTGACTGGCTTCAGATCAGATCCCAGGCAGCATCCAGCCTGGCTGTTTGCTCAGAGGGAGGGAAACTGAAACCGACATCTGAGAGTCTCATGGACCGTATGTGGTTCAACAGGTAGAGCAAGGCACCAACAGTGCCGGGGTTGGGGGTTCCAATCCCGCTGGAGCCACACATACTCTACAGCATATCGTGAATGTCGGGTGAAACCCTTGCATGTCCAAAATGTCAAGAACTAAGAAACACCAGCCACTTATTTTCACCTGACAGCGAGGAGTTTCACCGGCAGGACATCGCATGTGGGAGCATCATGCTATCCCCCGCCCCCAGTTCCCCTCTCCTCCAAACAGAGGCCTCAGCCGACCAGAGGAGGTGCTAGTGCAGCGGCCAGGACACATACCCCGTAATCCAGCTTCGCACCCGCAGACACGGCCTATTGTGCCTGTATGGACACCCGACCGAGCCGGAGATTACATGGGGGGGCTCGAACCAGCGACCCTTGTGTCGGTAGGCAGGGGCTAACCGGATGGCGCGACACCATGCATTTCTGAGTTTATCCAGCAGGTTTCAAAAATGTTTCAGAAGCCCCGAGAGTGGAAGAAAGTTCTTCTCACCTCACACAAGAGCAATCTTTCAATTGTAGTTATTAAAACATGAAAATCACCAAAGCTGTAGCGTACCGTACACGACCACATCTGAAACAAGAGCTGCATCGGAGCCGCAACTTTGGACATGCGTCAGGCTACGTATCCGTCTGTTGCGTATTGATTTTTGAGCCATAGAAATGTATTGAGATGCCAATATGTTTCTGAATAGTGATTTGTCACCATGTCAGTATTCAAAATAGAGGATATAAAGATAAAGCAGTGTTGGAGATTAACTTATAGCCACTGGGAAACCTTTCAATTCCTTGAGTTTTAGGTCAAACTAGATCGCTACAACTGCTAAATATAACACATTGTGTTGTTTATGGAAAAATAAGAAAATAAGAAAGAATGAGTGGTTTACAATCTCAAAAATGCACTTTGAATGTTTAAGCTGTAACAACCTCTGTCACCGTTTCCAATATGTCCCATGTGACAGCAGCTGGTGCACAGCAGAGGTATGTGATGTGTCTGAACAGGCTGTCTCCCTCCCTGCTCCGGCCTGCTGATCACATCGCTCCACACCTTCAATCAAACCCTGCATCAAATCATCTATCCACCTTATTTTTGAATGCCCCACTGTAAAAAATAATTGTGGGAACAAGGTCCGGTTTAACGTGACTTATTGTAGCAGCTTGCCATTTCCTTTGTTATACTCGGCTGCAGACCCGAATTATAAACCGGAAGCTGGAGTCCGTTATAAAGTTATAAATATAGTCACGTTATAAACAACTAACCAACGCTGCGGGTCCGCATGGAAACAGTGTTAGTCGAAATGGTTAAAAGTTAAATCAATTTGGTCATTCAGTGGCGTTTTACTGCCATGTAAAGTAACTATTACGCTAGCCGTTAGCATTAGCCACAATAGCCGACTACCCACAATGCATTACGTTATCTCAGCACGCCGAACGACACGGCTGTAGAGCAGAATGGCTCTGCTGTAAAATCCTCATAGACATTTTTTTTGTCAAGTTAAAACCATAGACTGTAAAACAGTCTATTACACCGGAAGCGGAAGAAGCACCGATCAGGCATCATGGCAGCTAGAAATAAGGTGGATAGGCCCTTTTCACAGCAACCGTTTTGAGGTGGTAAAGCAGGAAGTAACGCAAATGTAAGCAATAACGTTAATGAGGGCCCTGCCACTCTGGGACACCTAAATGGAATGGAACCATAATTATTGGCATTGGTTGCACCTGCTTTACTTCCTGCTCTACCACCTCAAAACGGTTGATGTGCAGTGTTTCCCCTAGAAGAATGTTCAGGCCTGGAGGGATTTCGAAACGTACCCCGACCGCAACGGTGGGGGCTCTCGCTGGCGACGCTTAACTTTTAGCTAACCTGTTCGCATCTATGTTCGCAATGGCTCGCATCCCAAGTATCATCATACTATTATGGGATGCGATGCGAACAGTAACAGTAACAGATACACCTCAGAAAACGATGTTAACGCCTGGTATAACAGTCCATGACTTTTCCATAACTTTCCATAGCTAAAAACTTCCATGACTGAAAAAAGGTCAAATTTGTAAATCAGCCCTTTGTAAAATTCCTGCCGGATATGCACTGAAGCCCTGGCGTGAATTTCCCAGACAAGTTTTCCATGATTTTCCAAAACTAAATCTACGTGCTTCCATGACCTAAACATCTTCTATCTTCCTGTTTTGTCCTGTTCAGTTTGGCTAAAAACGAGGGTCCCGTTAATTACGTTTGTCAATAATACCGAAATGGTGTACGGCACTTGTGTCGTTTATTATGAACATTGCACTCAGAAAACATGACAACTCACCGCAGCACCCGTGTATTCAGGCTCAGTAGAGTCCAATCATTTCTGAAACATTTGGCTGTTCAACAAAGTGCTGCCGTTATCTTGTCTGACTATCACGTTAGCAGTGCTAGGCTAGCTAGCAGCCTTGTTTTCCTTGTGGGTTGACGTGCACATGCCTGTGCTAAATGTGGTTACGCATTGCTATCGTTGCTTCGGCCGAGGGATTATATGCCAGTTTTATCTGACCCAGCCTACATAACCTTATTTTCATTGCCTGGATCAAAAATACTGCAAAAACTGTGCTAGTTTTACAAGATGTCATCTCCCTTCCGCTCCTTTGACTCCTCTCGTTACAGCCAGTGCTCCACTCCCACTAACACATGCTGCTTTGTTTACATCCAGGCATTAGAGGCGGGGGGCTACCGTCGTGGCTGGTGGCTGCGTAAAGAGTTACCAGCATTGTATATTATTAATTATAAAACGGCTCTCTCAAATCAAGCAATCTGATTGGTTCACAGCCATTGTATAAATCCAATAACCCACTCCAATAACCCATGGCCATGGGTTATTGGTTGCCATGGCAACTCTCTTACTAAAAGCCTTTGGTTACCTCAACAAAAAAAAATGGCGGAGACAGCTGTCAGATCCTTGTGAATCGATCTTCGCTTATAACTTTACTAATACTTCGCAGAAAATTATGTTTTGTACAAGAATAGATGCGGGCTAATGTCTTCTTTGCAAAAAAAAAGGCTGTTAACCCCGCATTTAACCCCATAACGTTAGTTGGTGTCGGGCTTTGCAGAAAGCACTCAGCTTCTCAGCAAGCGCTGAGAATGCAGCGCTGCGCTCAAGCTGCCTGTCGGGCTTTCCAGAAAGCTCTCAGCTTCTCAGCAAGCGCCAGGATTGGCCAATGTCAACTTCAGTCTCCAGAACGATCCAATCAAATCACCCGCACGTCTATCTTCTTGCTAGAGGTCCCGCCTTACAGTAGTGTTTCAACTGACTCTATCAGAATACCATGCCAGTTGGACTTATAGTATTATTATTATATTTATATTATCATACTTGGAAACCGTTTTATAAAAGCAATATAGCAAGCACTCGAGCAGCGTGTGTTGTGGCATATATCCCGCTGATCAGTTGTTATCCCACGAGGCCGCAGGCCGAGTGGGATAACAACTGATCAGCGGGATATATTTGCCACAACACACTAGCTCTCATGCTATATTGCTTAAATATTAGTTTAACTGACTAGTATTTTGGTGCCGACTAGCGAGGGTAGCGGACGTTTAAACGTCTAGTCGCGCACATCCCTATCTGCCATATTCCTGGAAAGTGTCACTCAAACTCCCTGTATTCCCTGACGTTCCCATAGAAATCATCTATTTCTCTGAAGTTCGCTGTACGTCCTGGAACACCCCTCTCAAACATCCATGATAATTCCAGGATTATTCCCTGACCGGTGGGAATCCTGGTTTTGTGACGCAGCTTCTCCCTCTGTCGTTTTTAGGAGTTGTCTGGTGTTTGTGGTCAACAGGAGGCCCATGGGAACATACGCCAAAACAAACGGAGCCAGGGACGACTCAAACGAACCGCCCATCAAAACAACTGTTGCTTCAGTCGTACCAGCAGGGCGCGCGCGCGCACGAGACACACACACACACACGTGTCTCACACACACACACACACACACACACACACACACACACGTGTCTCTCACACACACACACACACACACGCAGCAATCTACTCTGCAGTCACAGAAAGCACTGTGGAAAACTGCACTGAGCACAAACAATGACATGTAGTTTTCAAAAGAGAAGTAAATATAAGCAGATATATTTCTGACCAAAATGGATTTCAACCTAAAGTCGGTAAGACTCTATATCACGCATTCACGCCCTCTTCCGGGTTCTGTGTGTGTGGGGCCTATAAGAGAGTGAATTCCCCATTCATTTTTCCATTGACATTTCGTAAAATCCTTATATAAAAGAATTCACCTATGAGATGAATGGCGAGTGATCGTAACACATTTGACTCAGACTAAAAAACAAAAACAAAGGCGGACCGTTACTGAGGGGAGGCCCAGTGAAATCCTCTCCAGCAGAGGAGCCTGTAAACCCAACAGGCATCAGGTTTCCTTCCTAAAGTGCCTTTTAAACATGTTATCTGGATCATGTCCTGCTAGAGAGAACAGGATATTTTCAGGTTTTGCCTTTCTAAACATGAGGGGTCTTTGTTAAGAAACAACTGGATATGAGCCGTTTTTTCTGCCAGTGGGCGGCGGGGGGGGGGGGGGGCGGCGCGGTAGCATCTATCAAAAACAAGAAATGTGATAGGAAACAGCTTTAGCGAATTTGTAACCAAACAAAAACAAATCAAGTCATATCTGACTTTTTTTACATTTATTTCTCCCCACAAAAGTTTGATAGCCTATCAGTCAGTCAGCTCCTATCCTCTCCACAGTGTGGATGCACAGTCTGCCTGCCTGACAAATCTGGAGACTTCAAAAAACATGTTTTAACGTAGTCCATTGACAACGAGGGGTGGCAATGTGCCAAAAATGCCTTTGTTAAGCTACATAAAGCCGCGCAGTCAAAATAGTGGTCGGACTGTCGTCAATCACTGTGGGTGATTTATTTTATGAGATTCAAGTCATATCTGACTAGTTTGAAATGTATTTCTCCCCACAAAACTTTGATAGCCTATCAGTCAGAGTCAGTCAGCTCCTATCCACTCCGCAGTGTGGGCGCACAGTAGCGTCAGGGACGATGAAAATTAATTTGGGGATGGAGCCATACGATAGCCTAAACACGCTCTGCTCGTTATGAACAGCGTAAAAAATGACATGCCACACACACACGCACACTAAACAGACATGCGGGCACTGGCAGAGAGACAAACAGGCAGATAGAGCGGCACGCATTGCGCAAAAAGTGTCAGAATGTCGGCTGCTCTTTGTGATAGTTGTTTCATTTGCTTCAGTCATCCTGCTGCCTCGTATTCTCAGGAGCGCGTTTCTGCTCCACTTTTCACTTTCCTTCCCCGCTGCCTCTCTGCAGTCAAGCCAGCCCTCACCTCGGAAAGCACGGTCATTCTAGCCCCCACTTAACAATTCAAGCCGTTTTTGCAGCACTTGAGGAAACCGTGAGTTTGCTCGTTGATATAAGCGATTGCCCGAACGATTCATTAATTAATAAACTAGCGAACGTGAAGTGAGTCACGAAGAGCCACACCCGCCCACTCAGACATATGCGGATCATATCGTTCCACTGTTTAACATGACCAGCGCTTGCGTGGAAGCGGATCTTATACCGGTGGTCGAGGTAGATAAGATACGGAGTCTCGGGAGTGCGCGTAGGCCGGCTAATTGTTGTTTAACATGCAGGCCAACCGGCTAGGTGCAGGTTATAATACGGATTCCACTGCATGTTAAGAAGTGGCTTCTATGACCTAAAAAGACAACTTTAGCTTGAGCACGGCACTCATAGCCAGGGTTAGGGGTTCAAATCCTACTCAAAATGCACTAAGAAAAGCCTTCATGCACTAACGTATGTACACTGCTCAAAAAAGTGAAAGGAACACTTTGCAAACACATCAGATCTCAATGGAAAAAAATAAAATCATGCTGGATATCTTTCCTGACATGGACTGGGTAATGTCGTGTTACCTAAATCCAATAGAACACCTCCCTGGGACATTATGTTTCGGTCCATGCGACGCCACCAGGTTGCACCTCAGACTGTCCAGGAGCTCAGTGATGGCCTGGTCCAGATCTAGGAGGAGATCCCCCAGGACACCATCCGTCATCTCATTAGGAGCATGGCCCGATGTTGTCAGGCCTGCCTACAAGCACGTGGGGGGTAGTGTCCTCTAGAGAGAGAGTGGCGTCAGCGGAGGACCAAAATGCGAGACTCATTAGCCAATGAACAGCCAGGAATGGGTCTCGCGCTACTTGTGCATGCTAAAATAATGCTGATAATGTACAATTTGATTCAAGGGGGGAAAAACCCTTTCAGAGTACAACACAAACTGTCTATTTTGCTGCAACTCGACAGTGCTGCTTAATCCAGGACCTTACTTCCTGGAACTCTTGAGAGTAAAAAAACTGGTCCATTGGAGTGAATGGAGATGTCGGGACTCTTCTATTATACGACTCTGGTGGGGGGGTCATACAAACTACTGAGTACCATTTTGAGTTGCTGCAATTACATTCCGGCAAAATGGATTAGCCTGCCGCATCATTTTTTTGCTTTGATTTTCAGGGTGTCTTTGAATTCAGCCCTGATCATTTTCATTTCCAAACGATGTGTGTTCCTAACACATTAGCCAGTCCATGTCAGGAAAGATATCCAGCATGATTCTTTCCCCATTGAGATCTGATGTGTTTTCAAAGTGTTCCTAAAATTGTTTTGAGCAGTGTGTGTGATCAGCATGATCAGTGATTCTCAACTTTTTTTTCCCCATATCAAGGACCACTAATTTAGTCCACATTAAGGCCACGGACCCCCATTTGATTTGATTTTGTAGACCCAAATCTGAGAATATTGTTTTTTGGCAGATATTTAGTCCAGCACTCCATCTAGACTGAGAGATAACAGAGAAACAGTGATCACACATTCTTCTTCTTCTGTGTTCACTTGTTGTAAATGATATAATGCTGAAGTTGAACAAGTCATCAGTTTGCTGGAGGACCCCCTGGAACCCTCTCAAGGACCCCCCGGTGGTCCACGGACCGCACGTTGAGAACCAACACTGCTTTAGATTGAATGTTTGTAACAGATTGTAAACATAAAGGTATGCAGCTGGTCCAGGCCCAGCTGGCATTAAAGCCAGCTTATCAAACCAAGACTTTGGCTTTATTGTCATGTTATGACTGAATGCAAATCCGCTGCGCTATGCTTTAGCCTGTTAGCTGGTCGAGCATGGCTACCGCTTAACACACAGTGCAATGAAATATGAATGCTTGGCACAGTGATCTGTGTGTGTGTGTGTGTGTGTGTGTGTGTGTGTGAGTGTGTGTGTGTGTGTGTGTGTGTGTGTGTGTGTGTGTGTGTGTGTGTGTGTGTGTGTGTGTGTGTGTGTGTGTGTGTGTCTGTGTGTGTGTGTGTGTGTCCTGGACAGCATGTCTAGATGTAACTGCCATCATCTGGAACACAACAGCAGCAGAAAGGTAAACAGTGAAACCATGCGTCCACTTCCTTATCAGCCCATCAGCCTGCTGGCCTGTGCTGAGTCAACACGCGCGCGCGCGCACACACGCACGCACGCACGCACGCACACACACACACACACACACACACACACACACACACACACACACACACACACACACACACACACACTCTCTACAAACATTATTTATGTTGCCAACTTGCCGCAGAAAAAGTTGCTGATCAACACGTTGCAGCAACTCCAAAAAGCAAACAGCGGGCGGTTAAGCGTAGGCAGTAAAGTGTAGTAGTCTTATTTACTTTAAAAATCGAATAACCTCAGCAAGCCAGGACCGTAAACTGCACAATATTGACCTAATAACTCGCAGAACTCATAATATAGTCTAAATAAAATGTCAGCTCTATGTTAAACTGCAATAGAGAGATGGATATTTGCCAGCGGCGCCTACCTCTCATCCAGTCCGCCACTTGTTGCGGGGTCCACTTTGTGACAGGCTCCATGTCTCCACAGCACTGAACCAACCGGCTTGATCTGCCCTTTCCTTCACTTCTTCTCCGCTCTCCACACTCACTAAGAGGCTAATTAGCACACATGCTAAGCTAATAATGGGGCATGTTAGCTAATGACACGACATGGAGTCCAGTTACAGCTCGCACTGTCCACACGCCTCACTGTCCGTGACTGACTGCAGTCTCGTGCAGAAAGTTTACCGGGCCAAGCGCTGCGCGTGGGGCGGGTGTCGGGTTACAGGTGGTTGGCCACGCCCCCTCAAAGATCAGACTTCTTCTTCTTCTTCTTCTTCTTCTTCTTCTGTTGAGTTTTATGGCAGTTGGCATCCTTAAATTGTGCATTACCGCCACCTACTGTATTGCTAAAACTATAGTGCAAATACAATATCAATAGAAAGTGTCCACCCAAAATGCTCCCATTCAGCAATGCATTCAGCCCAATATCCATACTGTGGCCCAGACCAGTCAGGTCCAGGTATTTCCCGGAGTTACCCTTCCAGACATGAGACATGGTTGTTTCTAAACATGAGGAACATGTTCTGGTGTAGAGAGTAGGCTCTCAATGTAGACTACATCTACATCACAGACGCATTATTCAGGTGATAACGTGGTGTGGCAATGTGCCAAAAGTTACATCGCCCAAAAGCCACCAGTCAAAATACCTATGGTCGCGAATTAATTAAATAATTGATTTTTTTTTAAAGAAAAATACGTTGCATTATCATGTCTCGTCCTCCAGCACAGACACCGGCCCTTCCTGGTGGTACTTGTGGGGCATTCCTTTATAACTGGGAACTGGTAATCTTACGGTTCAAAGGTCATGAGCTGGGACGGTGAAGTCACCAGAGCTGGTATTTCCCATTCCAAACTCGTGGGAGCCTCAGCAGCCCCGACCTCAAAAATCCAAGATGGCTGCTAAGCACAACAACAGTAGTTCTAATCCTAGTAAAAGCTGTTTAATATCGTGCGTTCCTTTATCGCAAAATAACTGGGATGTGGAGGCTAAATGACATCACATCCGTTTTGTTAGCGTTCCATTTGCAGAAAACTTGAGCTGGGAAGTTCACTGTTCATTGGTCAGATCCAGTCGCTAGCCAGCCTAGCCATTGTTAGCCATTGTTAGCAATAACAATTGACACCATGGCATTTTGCGGCATTTTGCGCATACAAACACTGCAGCCTCATGTCCACACAGATAGATGCTAGGCAGTGCTGTGTGTACAGCTGATTTAATGAGACACAAACAAAACAGAAGTGCTAAACAACATTACTACTTTGTTGCGCGGCGCAGCCATCTTGGATTTTTGAGGTTGGGGCTGCTGAGACTCCTACAAGTTTGGAATGGGAAATACCAGCTCTGATGACGTCACCGCCCAGCTCATGACCTTTGAAGTCGTAAGATTACCAGTCCCCAGTTATAAAGGAATGCACGAATAGCACTTCTGTCTTCTTTGTGTTTCCGTGGATTCTAGAAATGCACAATGCTGGTCATTTTAATCTGGCGATGGCTGCATCAAAACAGCAGAGTAAAAAATAGGCAAAATAAAGAATAATGTGGTGTATCCAAACTTTTGACTAGTGTATGTAGACTAAATGTGTGTGTGTGCAACTGTGCATGCAAAAGACACCCATTCACAATGACACTAAGAGATTGAAGTGATGTGCAGGCGGCAGGCCAGGGCGTCATGTTGAGAAACAAAGCATTCACATAGCCAATTACCTCATTAATCATTCATCAAGCCTTTAATTAGCTCTTTGATCTTCTGAAAACCAAACCTCTGGAACATGTGCTCTGTGTGTGTGTGTGTGTGTGTGTGTGTGTGTGTGTGTGTGTGTGTGTGTGTGTGTGTGTGTGTGTGTGCGTGTGCGTGCTGGGTGTCGGCTGGAGACTTTTCAAGCTTTTTTAGCCCCTCAAACGTTTTCCCATGGGAAGAGGAGACCGAGAGCACAGAGTATAAACGAGAGTGGAATTCTAATTGAGTAGCTTTTTGTGTACTCGAGTACCAGAGTTGTGACCGAGTCGACTAAATGGCTCATTTATAGCCTACTCCATTTTCATACCTAAATAGATGCGTCCGTTTCAAACGTTATTATCGTCACTGCCCACATACTTCCATCATGCGTCTTTCACGTTGGTATCAGCAATACATCCACCAGTGGGCAGTAGTAGTGTCTGAACTCTGTCCTCTGTCTGTCTGAACTTTGTCTTCTGTCTGTCTGAACTCCGTCCTCTACCCATCTGTCTGCCTGTCTGTCTGAACTCTGTACTTTACCTGTCTGTCCTCTACTGGCTGTCTTTCTGAACTCTGTCCTCATCTACCTGTCTGCCTGCCTGTCTGAACTCTGTCCTTTACCTGCCTGTCTGAACTCTGTCCTCTGTCTGTCTGAACTCTGTCCTCTACCCACCTGTCTGTCTGAACTCTGTCCTTTACCTGTCTGAACTCTGTCCTTTAGCTGTCTGTCTGATCTCTGTCCTCTACCTGGCTGTCTTTCTGAACAATGTCCTCCTCTATCTGTCTGCCTGTCTGAACTCTGTCCTTGACCTGCCTGTCTGAACTCTGTCCACTGTCTGTCTGAACTTTGTCTTCTGTCTGTCTGAACTCTGTCCTCTACTGGCTGTCTTTCTGAACTCTGTCCTCATCTACCTGTCTGCCTGCCTGTCTGAACTATGTCCTATACTGGCTGTCTGTCTGAACTCTGTTCTCTGTCTGTCTGAACTCTGTCCTCTACCCGCCTGTCTGTCTGAACTCTGTCCTCTACCCGCCTGTCTGTCTGAACTCTGTCCTTTACCTGTCTGAACTCTGTCCTCTGCCCGCCTGTCTGTCTGAACTCTGTGCTCTACCCAGCTGTCTGTCTGAACTCTGTCCTTTACCTGTCTGAACTCTGTCCTATACCTGCCTGTCTGAACTCTGTCCTCTGTCTGTCTGAACTCTGTCCTCTACCCGCCTGTCTGTCTGAACTCTGTCCTTTACCTGTCTGAACTCTGTCCTTTACCTGCCTGTCTGAACTCTGTCCTCTGTCTGAACTCTGTCCTTTACCTGTCTGGACTCTGTCCTCCTCTACCTGTCTGCCTGAACTTTGTCTCCTGTCTGTGTGAACTCTGTTATTTACCTGTCTGTCTGAACTCTGTCCTCACCTGGCTGTCTTTCTGAACTCTGTCCTCCTCTACCTGTCTGTCTGTTTACCTACCTGTCTGAACTCTGTCCTCCTCTACCTGTCTACCTGTCTGAACTCTGTCCTCCTCTACCTGTCTGCCTGTCTGTCTGAACTCTGCCCTTTACCTGCCTGTCTGAACTTTGTCTTCTGTCTGTTTGAACTCTGTCCTTGATCTGTCTGAACTCGGTCCTCTACCTCTCTGTCTATCTGAACTCTGTCCTCCTCTACCTGTCTGTCTGAACTCTGTCCTCTACGTCTCTCTCTCTCTGTCTGTCTGTCTGTCTGTCTGAACTATGTACTCCGCCTGTCTGAACTCTTCTTCTTCTGTGGTGTTTTATGGCAGTTGACATCCTTTATGTTGCATTACCGCCTCTTTCTGGATCTATCATGCACTGTTTCCCTACATTCTCTCAACCTGTGCACCCTGTCTGAACTCTGTCCTCTGTCTGTCTGTCTGTCTGAACTCTGTCCTCTGTCTGTCTGTCTGTCTGTATGTCTGAACTCTGTCCTCTGTCTGTCTGTATGTCTGAACTCTGTCCTCTGTCTGTCTGTATGTCTGAACTCTGTCCTCTGTCTGTCTGAACTCTGTCCACTCTCCTCTTAGAACCACATGGAAAAGATCACAGATGACAACATTCTCTGTTCTTAAGAGGAACTCAGGAACTTTCACTCTGTTCTAAAGAGGAACACAGGAACTCTGAGAACTTTTTTGTAATTTACTTATTTTCTTCTGAAGAACACAGATAGACAATTTGAAAATATGTGCCAATCAATACAAAACACATGAAAAGAAGAAAAAAATGCAAGGGAAGGATCCATCCAACAGCTAAATCTGTGCCTATATACAGTTACATACACCCATCATACACACCCACACACACACACACACACACAGACACACACACACACACGCGTATGGTCCTGGAGTAGAGATGGGAAGTAACTAAGTACAAATATTCCTTAATGTACTTAGGTAGGATTTTCAGGTATCTGTACTTTAATGAGTATTTCTTTTTCTGACAACTTTTTACTTTTACTCCCTACATTTTAATACAAATATCTGTACTTTCTACTCTTTACATTTTCAAAACAGGCTAGCTAGTTTTAATGCACAACAGACTGTCTACGTCTGTACTATCTTCGTAAATTAAACAAATTTGGAGTCGACCAGAGAATTCTGGCCATGTTTTATTCTTCTTTTATTGAAAGTATGTGTTGCAGCTGTTTTCGGAGAAACACTGCCCCCCACTGGCAGACAGGAGTAAACACAGCCTTCATCACTTTCCATTTTCAAATCCCACCAGACTGACTAGTTCTGATACCCGTTGGAGCATGCAATCACTCTGTGTGTGTGTGTGTGTGTGTGTGTGTGTGTGTGTGTGTGTGTGTGTGTGTGTGTGTGTGTGTGTGTGTGTGTGTGTGTGTGGATGGATGGCACTCGGCTTGTGGCGCTCAGAGCGAGGGGGGACAGCAATGTCTCTTTCCAGAAATCATGACCTGGATAATCAAGATAAATCACAGACCTTGTGAGCAGTTTCGTGAAGGAACTATTTCTTAAGGCAGGTCTAGAAGAGGGTCTGTCTGTCTCTCCCCATGAAAGAAAGAAAGTGGCCAGGTCGCCGATGATGTCGTGTCTGTCTGTCTGTGTGTGTGTGTGTGTGTGTGTGTGGGGGGGGGGGGGGTATATTCTACGTCCACAATCGAGCGATGATGTCATCAGAGATGTCACTCCAGCAATTGTGCCAGTAGACTAGTGTTAATTTTGTCAACAATTTTTTTATTCAGTCTTATATTAGTCCTGTGTCAAACGTCCTTGTTCATCGAGTACTGTGGCGCTGGCGAAGCACCTCTGCTCATGCATGGACGGGAGCAGAGTCCACGTGTTGGCATGAGGATCATAGCGCTCGGCACTGTCGAGGTAGAAGTTTCCATTCTTGCCTCCCATGTACTGCTGCCATTCAGTACTGCCACGCCGACAGAGCTGCGGCGATTATACATGGGTGCCACATCGTGCCTAGTACGGGTACAGAGCCCGAACTTCCGCACGGTGCTGAGACTGTTTTTGGTCAATGCTGTTGTAGCCGCCAACACAGTAGACGGCGCCATTTAGGAAAGCAGTACCGTGGTCTGCCCGGGGAGGCTCCTTAGTGTTTGGTACATTGACCGAGAGCTCACCCAGTTACACAGCCCTGGCTCCAGCCTCCGATAGCCAACAGGACAGCATGAGGCAGGCGTGGGCGAGTCAGAGTTGGAGGATCTGTTGTTGGTGGTGACATCATACATGGCCCCCTCTCAGCGTCGCTGATGACTGGCTCACACTCTGTGTTGTCCTTAACCAGATGGTTGTTCTTCATCTGGTTGATGAAGTAGTCAGTGGTCATCAAGCCCAGGCGGATCTTGGGCAGCAGCACGGAGATGTGACCTTCACGCTCCTCGGGCGAGTGGGCGATCCATTGGAGCACAGCTTCGAACACTGTGTTCTCCTGTCTCACGTTCAGATCGTCCTGCCCCAGGATGTCCGTCAGCTGCTCCAGAGAGAGTTCCAGGAACTCTTTGGAGGCCGCGGCGATCTCATCAAAGTGCTCTAGGATGAAGAGAAAGGCCTGGTATCTCAGGTCCGGGCAGTAGTAGAAGTCCACAAAATTAAAGATACCGATGCAGGATGCAGTTCTCCGGGCAGAGCCGCGCCTCCAGGAAGTCACAGCAGGAGTGTACGATGCCCATTAAGCCGAGGTAGTCCGCTGCTATCAACAGCTCCTGTACGTTGCCCTCGCTCACCGGGACAGAGCGGGCGGGTGTAGGCGTACTCTATGAGGAGACGCATCATGTCTGTCGACACGGGGCCAGCGATGTCGACAGAGGACGGTGGCGTTGAATTCGACATCATCCACTCTGATCACCGCGTGGCCCCTCCGGACGCAGCTCATTAAGCAGTGACAACATTGACCCTTCGTCTTGTTCGTTCATGTTGTTCATCAAACCTCCAATCCAGGGAAGCTCACCGATGACGTCATCAGTGATGTCATAAATCACTGATTATGTCACATATGAATAGACTGACATTATTATGACCATGTATGCCATCACTGATGATGTCACAATGCCAATGTTTAAAAGTGACATCATCAGCAATGACATCATCAGTGATGTCCAGACTCAGACTGTCCAGAAGGTGTAGGAACCCTGTGAGCTTTTAATAAAAAAAAAGAAAACACGTACACACATCCAGCAGAGCTAACTGATCTACAAAAAAACGAAGGAAGTGACCCGTGGCTCTCGAGGCGCTCTACTGCAACACGCAGGCCGTGTTGGCATGCGGCGCGGCAAGGAGCTGTGCCTCACACAGCGCCAGCATCCAGTCCTGCCGCTCGGCCGCGCTGCCCGCCCGCAGACGCAGGGAGCGCCCAGCGTCTCTGGGGGTGATGCTCCAGCCAAACACACCCGAACCCTCCTCTGTCTCCAGCACTGCCCCCTGCAGGCTGATCCGCTTCACCGCTTTCTGCAGGAACACATGAAACAAATACAATTAAATAGGGCCGATACAATAACCCATATTAACATTGCTATGATGGCTGATAACCGATATTAATATTGCTGTGATGGCTGATAACCCATATTAACATTGCTAACTGATATTTACCTATGTCGATATGATCTGTATAAAACACATTTCCATGATCATACATGTTTTTACATACTGAAAAAGACATCTACATACACTGAATTTGAAAAAGTAATGCATTTCTTTATGGCAGATGCTATTTGCACTCGAGTGTAAATAGCCTGTCTGGCTATTTACACCCAATTCACCTTGCCTTAAAATGTATTTTGCAAATTGGGGCGGGGGGATTCACCCCTTATGCTGAATTCACACTGGAAGGTGTGTGTGTGTGTGTGTGTGTGGGGGGGGGGGGGGGGGGGGTTTATAGACTCTGGGTTCCCAGATTGCTCTTTGGCAACAGGTCGGGGGGGCTAGCTGTCGCTATGGTAACAAACAACAACAAGGCTCGGCTAGCCCAGAGTGAATCTCTATGGCTCTGGGCTAGCCAACAGGGTAGGGAAGCGTTAAACTAGCTAGTTAAACAGTCTCAGAGTCACACAGGGCTGTGGTGGGTGTTGATGTCTGACCTGCGGTGTCTCGTACAGCAGCTGGCAGCCGTCCAGCTGGACCCAGGTCTGCCTCCAGCGGCCAGTGAAGCGGGAGCGCTTCTTCAGCCAGCCGCGCTTCCCGCTCCCCGCGGCGGCACACTCCTCCACACACTCCATCACGGTACTGGGGTCACGGGAAAGTTACAGCCTCTGGCTCTGACTGTGATTTCAACTTAAGAAGAGCTGCACAATATGCTGCGTTGCACCCCGAGCAGTGAAGTTTTTTCACTCCCATGCATGTTCTCGACCGGGAGATGGCGCTGTCAACACGGCCTCGGTGGTGCGCTGTTGGGACTAGACTAGACAAAGATAGTCTATGGTAAAAAACGATGACTCACTCGATAGTTGAGAGCGAGAGAGGGGGGAGAGGGAGAGAGAGCGTGTCACACTCACACTTTTGTGGATTTTTGACGGCACTCTTGTCATCTTTTTGAGGGTCTAGTTTGATTATTGATTCTTCTTTATTATGTTTGTTAAAGTAGTCACAGTGTTTCTTATTGTTGCTTTGGAAAGTTCTGGTTATTATGATTGAGTCTTTTACTGAATTGGGGGCCCTCATATATTGTTCATTCTGGACCATCATAATACATAGCCTACCTGAATTGAGGTTTTCCAAAGTGATAGGGAATACTTTTGCAAACATAATATTCCATTTTCTTAACACATAATTTGTCATGTAAAACTCATGTAATAGTAATTCATTAAAAATAGAAAATATAGATATGTAGAAAATATTAATGTATTAAATTGTTATCAAATAATTGATGAAATAGGCTATATATATAGTCTGTGTCTCTCTCTCTCTCTCTGTGTCTCTCTCTCTGTGTGTGTGTGTGTGTGTGTGTGTGTGTGTGTGTGTGTGTGTGTGTGTGTGTGTGTGTGTGTGTGTGTGTGTGTGTGTGTGTGTGTGTGTGTGTGTGTGTGTGTCTGTGTGTGTGTTTGTTTGTTTGTTTGTTTGTTTGTCTGTCTGTCAGTTATCTTTTTAATTTTATTTTTTTCTGGCTTGATTGACTCTGGTTGTAAAGATGTTTTATAAGATGTGTGCACCCTGTACCCGGAACTAGTGTCAGAGTGAGAGCTCTTCGCGTCACTCCCTGTCGTGTCGGAGGCTGGTAGCGTCACCCGCTGCTGCTGTTTAATCAGATCCGCATGAAGTGAAGCGAGTAGCCGCTGGACGGGACGAGGACCAGGGACTGTAGAGAGAGGACAGACACAGACAGACAGAGGGACTGACAGACAGACAGAGAGACAGAGCCAAAGTAGACTCTGTTCCGCTGTCTAGAGAGAGAGAGACGGAGGGAGAGTCTACAGACTGAGAGAACACTCACTTCACTTCACTTCTGCTCTCACTTCTGAAGAGGAGAAAACCGAGCGAGCGATCGAGCGTGTCTGTCGGAGGTAAAGACGACTCTGCGAGCTGTGTGAACAACTTGAAGTCCCGCCTGATATTTTGCACACATGACATAAAAGTGTCACGGTGGACTTCTGTACATAAGTCCTTTTTATCTCTAGTCCGTTAATGAGCGAACTTCCAGATGTGGACTTTCTGATCCAGATGTGAAAGTTGAATCGGACAAATTCATTTTTCTGGATTTAATCAGCAAAAATAAACGTAGTCTACAGCTGTGTAGACTACTAATTTTATTTATTTATTTTATGTTATTTTATTTTATTTAGGTAGCATTATTTAGGATTGCATTTTGTATTAGTAGCATAGCTAAGTCAACTATCATCATTGTTATTATTGATTGACCTGGCTGCTGCAGTAGGCTATCTCATATGTTTGGGGGTTGTGATCAGGTCAGGACAGGCTGCTGACTGTCTGTGTGATCGATATCTCTGACTGAACCACATTGCTCAGCTAAGCTCCTGACAAAAAAGTGTAACAAATCAGAAGTGTTGTCCTGTTTGAACTCTGGACTTTTTAAAACGAGTTTTAATCAGTTTTCTACTAGTTTGCCTTCAAATCACTCTGTTCCTGACCTTTAGCCTATAATGTGTGTGTGGAACTGCCTATCAATATAATCTAGAGTTGCTTGTTTTAAATACTGCATTTGTGTGTGTGTACAGATGCTGCTGGTGAAAGCAGCGGAGAGCATCCAGCGTTCCCCCCCGGCGGGCTTGAGGATTTGACTGTTTTAAAGTTTTTAAAGCAGAATTGTGAAGGACCCTGCGCTCTGATTGGCTGACTGGGCGGTGTGTGTCAGAGATGCTTGCCGGCGTCCTGGAGTTCAGTGGCGTCCGGCGAGCGGCAGTGGCGAGCGCGCTCTGCTGATGAGCCCTTTGCATGTGGTTTAGCTCCGCCCCCCTCCTGATGAGCCAACCGGAGCGTTTTGGATGTGGCTTAGCTCCTCCCCCTCCAACGAGCCAATCAGAGTGCTTTGGATGTGGCTTAGCTCCTCCCCCTCCAACGAGCCAATCAGAGTGCTTTGGATGTGGCTTAGCTCCGCCACTTTCCTGACGAGCCAACCGAAGCGTTTTGGATGTGGTATAGCTCCGCCCCCCTTCGCCCACCGGGAAGACGCCCGCTAGTGACCTGATGTCGTCCAGCAGCGGCTCGCCCCCGCTGGGCTTGCCGCGACCTTTACCCCCGCCAGGTCCAGTGCCCAGCCCGCCCACCATGCCCAGACACCCCTCTGCGCCCAGCCCCCCCGCCACACCCAGCCCCCCCGTCGCGCTGTGCGGCCGGCTGTCCGATGGCGGCCACGCGGCCCCCAGCCACCAGATGGCACCGAGCCCCACAGAGTCGCGCGGCTCGGCGCACAGTGGCATCTCCTTCCTGCTGCAGATCGGACTGACCAGAGAGACGGTGACCCTCGACCTCGCAGAGCTCACGCTGTCCGCCGTCAGAGAACTCGTCTGCTCTATCGTCGACCAGAAGGTAAAACAAGTCTCAATTTTGGTCACCATGTCAAGTCCAAGTTAGGGCGATATGACGATATATACTGTATCGTTTTCACGATAGAACATTTATTTTGTTTGATATGATGCTCTATCGTTTATATCGTTGTGTTGCAAATCACACTGTTTATGGCAATATTGTCCGTCATTTGGATGACGCTGTGCTTTCGTCATTCTGTTTTCTTTTTTACTCACGTCCACAGTCCACACACGCACCAGACTCTGTGTCAACAAGACCCTTGCGTCCCTTTATAAGTGGCACAAATCAGCCGGTGAGTAGGCTAAAGAGCAAGGAGATGTTACCTCCACTCCGTCCGCCTAGTCTACCCAGGCATTTGCGCTGTGGTAAGTCCGCGTTTGATCCGTATTTGCGTGTGTCATAACGTAACAGCCATGTTGCCTGCTTTAGCATCTTCTCCTAGCCATGAAGATCGATTGACAGCTGTCATGTCATGTTGTTGTCGCCGAGCTCCAAAAAAACTGCTCGCCGAGCGCTCGGAGCGTCTAGTCTGAACTGGACATACGAGGAAGAGGTGAATGTCTCCCCCCCCCCCCAGCCAGTGGTTCATATTTACAGTATCCGACCTGTTACTGGTGCTGAAGGCAGCACCAGTAACTTGTGATTCAGAGCTTCCACACAGAACAGACACCTGCCGTCAACAGCCTGGCCTTATCTCTCTTCATCTACCGGCTTTTTACAGTGAACCTGCCACCTGTGTTCACTGCCCGCACGCACCACACACATGCACGCACGCACACACACACACACACACACACACGCACACACACACTACAAAACTGAAGTCAGAACCTGAAGTCAGTTTGGTAGGTGTGTTTTTTTTGTCGGTGAATAAATATTCGATGCATCAGAGTTGTGTGCGGTTTATTTTCACACAGCCAGCACTTTATCAATCCAGGTGTGCGGTTTCGTTCACGATTTGGACTTCTTACATTAACAAAAAAACTAAAACACGTGCGCAGTAAGTTATGTACCGTATAACTTGCAGCTGGAAATAACTACCTTCCCGAAAAACAGACCTGCATGTTAATGCTGGCGTTAACAAGATCAAATTAGCGTAACAAACCATGGAAGGGCTCTAACTTGGTTGCTCGGTAACGTCCAGGTGACGACAGACTCGAAATGCATTCGAGTACTTTCACCGTTCTCGTAGCCAGGCTCATCCACTAGATATTACACAGTGCATTGTGGGAAATGGACTTCCCTCAACATCATGTTGCAATGCCGTTCCAATACTTACTAGCACAAAATGTCTGACGTTTTGAACACAGATAGTGATCCATCCATCCCAGGCACAGCCACTGTGTTTGTCCTCAGGCAGGTAACGGACGGACAGATGACAGCTCCACAGCGCTGTGGACTTATCAGTTGTGTTCATCTCTCCTGTAAGAGTCTCTCAAGCCCAGTCTGCTGTATCTCCTCCACCATGTTCACAGTCTGCTGTCTCTCCTCCACCATGTTCTGTAAGAGACGAGTCTCTCAAGCCCAGTCTGCTGTCTCTCCTCCACCATGTTCACAGTCTGCTGTCTCTCCTCCACCATGTTCTGTAAGAGACGAGTCTCTCAAGCCCAGTCTGCTGTCTCTCCTCCACCATGTTCTGTAAGAGACGAGTCTCTCAAGCCCAGTCTGCTGTCTCTCCTCCACCATCTTCACAGTCTGCTGTATCTCCTCCACCATGTTCACAGTCTGCTGTATCTCCTCCACCATGTTCACAGTCTGCTGTCTCTCCTCCACCATGTTCACAGTCTGCTGTCTCTCCTCCACCATGTTCACAGTCTGCTGTATCTCCTCCACCATGTTCACAGTCTGCTGTCTCTCCTCCACCATGTTCACAGTCTGCTGTCTCTCCTCCACCATGTTCACAGTCTGCTGTATCTCCTCCACCATGTTCACAGTCTGCTGTCTCTCCTCCACCATGTTCACAGTCTGCTGTATCTCCTCCACCATGTTCACAGTCTGCTGTATCTCCTCCACCATGTTCACAGTCTGCTGTATCTCCTCCACCATGTTCACACGCTGCTGTATCTCCTCCACCATGTTCACAGTCTGCTGTATCTCCTCCACCATGTTCACAGTCTGCTGTATCTCCTCCACCATGTTCACAGTCTGCTGTATCTCCTCCACCATGTTCACAGTCTGCTGTCTCTCCTCCACCATGTTCACAGTCTGCTGTATCTCCTCCACCATGTTCACAGTCTGCTGTATCTCCTCCACCATGTTCACACGCTGCTGTATCTCCTCCACCATGTTCACAGTCTGCTGTATCTCCTCCACCATGTTCACAGTCTGCTGTATCTCCTCCACCATGTTCACACACGCTCCGGTGCATTGGGAATGAGTGCATCAGCGAAATCGAACCCGGGTGAAAACTGAAAACATCAACTGTATTCATTGAAATGGCTCAAAGGCCCACCACGCCGACTCAAACACAACTGTTGCACGTCCTTGAGAGAATCTCTGCCGTGGATCTGGCACACTTACCTGTAACGCAGCCATTACATTATCTTCACCCCTCAGTCTTCCTGCCAGATAGCTATTAGCTCATGGCTACTTTTTTGCGCGCTCTTCTTATCGGTTCACAGTTAGTCACTTCACGGCGTTCCACCGAACGCGTTTCCTTGTCGGACTTGTAAATACTGATATGACGTAACTTCCGTCACAGCCCAGCCAATCAGATTTCACCCACAGCATCTTTCGGGGATCGCCATCTTGGCTTCCAGAAGGTCGACATGTGATTCAGGCCCTCCGTCGCTGGAAGCTTGGGTCACGCGAGACTTCTTATCTGTTATCCTTTTCCTTTATCTCTCCTGTGAGAGAGCGGGCACTTATCGGTCATCGGCTCTGTCGTGAAGGTCGTGAGGTCAGATGTTGTCTAGACTCAGTTCTCAGTCTAGATGTTGTCTGTCAGTTTACAGACGTCCGTCTCTGTTTGTGATGTAGATCGGTTGTGTGTGTATGTATGTATGTATATGTATATGTATATATATATACATGTATATATATATATATATATATATATATATATATATATATATATATAAATATAAATAAATTATATATATATATATTTATGATACTGACACAAGTATGATGAAGTATGTTCTCTTCTTATGTAATAACAAATAAATAGTCATAAATAATAAGTGCTAATGATAAGGGTTTTCCATACAAAAACCTGGCTTTGCATCAGCTTGGCATGGCAGCCCAGCACGGCTGGGGTTTGCGTTTCCATATACCTGTGTCGTTAACTGGCAACGCACCTGTCTGGAGTGGCGTCAGCATGGATATGGCTGAATTCTCAATTTCCTATAAGTCCTTCACGCTACAAGGCTTCTGTTGGTTCATATGAAGGAGTAGCAGCTCAGCAGTAACATGACATGGCCCCGGGCAAAGAGGAAACGGTCAAATGAAGCAGATATGTGAAAGTACAAACTGAAACACAGGAGAGAAACTAAACCTCAAACCACAGAGATTCAGACAGAGGTGACGAAAGTACTGAGAGCTGAACACACCGACTGCATTTACATGGACTTGAGTATATCCCGGTTATCAGACTTATCCTGGTTTTGATCATATTGGGGATATGGAGTTTACATGGAACACATAGAAATCTGCTTATTCATATCATATCCCTGTATACATGATAAATAGAGAGCCCCAGGGGTGACGTATTTTTGTAGTCGGAACGCGGAAGTCCCGGACTTCCTGGTTCTTCACTGTTGCTGCCTGTGGGATTTTTGAATGGGGTTTTGCCGCGATGCTTCAAATAAGGTCTGTGGGCAACGCAAGCTTAATCAAACGCGAACCAGTGTTCAGCGGGATAATCTTCACACATGAGGACCACTTTCATGAGTTTTGAAGCGTAAATGCGAGCCCTAGAAGTAAAAAGCTCATGCTAAGATAATCCAGGACTACACACAGTGTCGCATAGGCTTCCCCGTCACGTCACCACTCAACCTGGAGTGTTGTTGATGTGTGCGCTGCTGTGCACTGATTACCCCGGGCTGAACCAGGTGAGGGAAAGAGAATTTCCGTGTTCGGCAGATTTATTGAGTTTGAGTCTGATGAAAGGTTTGGATTCACCTGCAGCTCTCAAACCAAATCCAGTTTCGAGTATTTTCCTGGGTATCGACATTAGAAATTCTAGTATCGTGACAAGCTTATCTGTGACTTCCACATTTGGTCGAAACTGGATTTGGTTTGAGAGCTGCAGGTAAATCCAAACCTTTCATCAGACTCAAACTCAATAAATCTGCTGTATCTCCTCCACCATGTTCTGTAAGAGACGAGTCTCTCAAATTATACACGATACTAGAATTTCTAATGTCGATACCCAGGAAAATACTCGATACTACAATCGATACTCCATACCATTTTCAATACCGCGAGCGGTAAATCACAACACATAAGAGGCATACAAATAAGCGAAGACAGACGGACGGACAGACGCGCGCTTCTCCATAATCGAGGTCCGAAAAACGAATTAAAAATGTTGCACTTACACAGCAGATTATTACCTCTGCTCGAGTCATCAGCCTATCAGAACACTTTTAGCTTGTTGAAGCAACAGAACCAACCAATGATAGAGAGGGAAAATACTGTGTCGATACTGTTGCAAATGAGTATTGTATCGGTTTATTATTATTATTATTATTATTTTTTTGACAACCTTAGTCACAGAAGTTCACGTTACGATTTTGGTTGTTGTTTTCAATGAATCATTCAGCTCAATAGAGTGGCACAGGTATGATTCATTCAGCTCAATAGAGTGGCACAGGTATGATTCATTCAGCTCAATAGAGTGGCACAGGTATGAATCATTCAGCTCAATAGAGTGGCACAGGTATGATTCATTCAGCTCAATAGAGGCACAGGTATGATTCCTAAAACCTGGATGTTAACATCGCCTGCTCCCCTCGTCTGGAAGTCATTTTTTGTAGGGGGATTTTGTATGTTTGTATTAGGGGTGTCAAAAATAATCGATTATAAGATGCATCGCGATGCGGACGTGCACGATTCTGCATCGATTCACAAATGTCAAAAATCGTTTTTCTTTCTTTATTTTATTTTTTATTTTTATTTTTTTATAATCAAATAAAATATAATGGAAGTACATGCAGTTGTTTATTTTAATTATGGATCATAATACAATGCAATTCCAAATGCACTTTTATTTTAAAAGTAGCCACACAGTGAGAAAAAAGAAAGTGAGAAAAGATAAATCATGTATTGCGGAAAAAAGTGATGCATCGATTTAGGATGCATCGAGATGCATCGATAATCGTAATCGAATCGAATCGTAGCCCTCTGAATCGTAATCGAATCGAATCGTGAGGCCAGTGAAGATTCACAGCCCTAGTTTGTATGTACGGGGATTTTGTATGTTTGTATGTATGGGGATTTTGGTTAGATGCCTGAAATAAGGTCTGTGGTTAACAAATGTTTATGAAACTGAAATCTCTGTGTTCACCAAGATAATCTTCACAAATCAAATGAACACCACTTTTATGATTTGTGAAGCGTTTTCTGGCGATTTACGCTTATCGCATTTACGCTTAAAAAAATCGTCAATCAAGGGCTGTTCATTTGATTCAGCTCTGTAGAAATGACAGATTCTGTTCAGGCTGAACCTCGACGGATCGTATAGTCTGCTGTCTGTCGCCATGACGACAGTCAGCTGTTGAATTTGCCAGCACTTTTATAAACACCACAGAAGAAGAGACAGACAGGTCCCAGTGAAGTGAGAGGAAGTGAAGACAGACGGCGCAGTAACCCAATCCCCCTCCTGACACTCGACCGAAACATGCTATGATGTCACTTTACAGCTCCTGTAGGAGGGTGTGTGTGTGTGTGTGTGTGTGTGCGTGTCCAGGAAGCCGGTAAGGAAGTTCCCCTCCCCTGTACGCCGCCATACTGCCCCTCTGCCACACACACACACACACACATGCACGCGAATGCACGCAGACACACACACACACACACACACACACACACACACACACACACACACACACACGCACACGCACACCCGTCCTGTTGCAGCCGCAGGATGCACACTGTAAAAAAAAAAAGATGAATCTAATCAGGTGTTTTGAATTTAAAAGTTAAAGTGTGATTGTACTGAACCAGGAGGCTCTGACCCCCCTGAAGGTGCCTGAAAAAAACACCTTTCACTTTTCAGAGCATGCAGCTGAACTGCCGGCCAGTTTAAAATGACTCCAGAAACAGACCCGCTTTAAACCTGCTATTGAAATGTGCTCTGGATCCGGACACGTTATCCGGATATGGAACAACGCATGTTAATACAAGATGTGAATGCGTGGTATGGCTCGCATTGTGTTCGGATTAGGTGTAAACGCAGTCTGTACAGCGTGCGGGTTCTCTCATCTCTTTGGAGTAGCACGGAACCTTCTGCCAGAGAGTCTACCAGGTCGCCAGAGCACGGAGGTCTGTGTTTGGCCACTGTATTGAATAGGGCATGGGTTAAAATATATATATATATACAGTATATATATATATATATATATATATATATATATATATATATATATATATATATATATATATATATATATATATATATAGATATGACACAATGTGACACAAAAAGAAGAAGCCATAAATGCCTCAGCCTCCTCCTGTGTGCCGCTGGTAGACTGCTGTTCAGGTGGAGAGGTGGATGATGGTAACAGAGAGAGAGAGAGAGAGAGTCAGTGTGTTGTATGCTCGCTCGACCCGCCTACTGTATATGACGGGCCTTCAGCTGTTTTGGAGAAGGTTGCTAGTTGCTAGCAGGTTGTGCTGGAAGCCTTCCTGTGTGTTCTATGGAAACACATTTCACCTGGGTTTCATTTGGCAGGTGAGGGAGGAGACCAGGACACAAATTGAGCATGGTGCTAGTTCAGACAGGCAATGTAGTCAAGCCCAGCCTAGGAGCTGATCTCAAACCCAGCCCACGTCAGCTGACGGCTCAGCTGACACATTCAGTTGGCTCAACTCAGAGCCGTGTGTAGATAGAAGAGTCGCGACATCTCCATTCACTCCAATGGACCAGTTTTTTACTCTCAAGAGTTCCAGGAAGTATAAGGTTCTGAATTAAGCAGCACCGTCGAGTTGCAGCAAAATGCACAGTTTGTGATGTACTCTGTTTTTTTTTCTTGAATCAAATTGTACATGATCAGCTTTATTTTAGCATTCAAAAGTAGCGCGAGACCCACTCCTGGCTGTTCATTGGCTAATGAGTCGTGCATTTTGGTCCTCCGCTGACGCCACTCTCTCTCTAGAGGACACTAGCTCAACTCAAACACGGTACCCTCTTTTAAATCTGCTTCAGTCTGACTAACATGGCCGCTTCCTCTTCAAGCTGTTTGCAACCCACCTCCTCCCCAGCTCCTCCTTTCATGCTGTGTCTGACTTAAACATGTCATTTCTGTTGTTATTGTTGCTGTTCTGTTCTGTACCTGGAGGTCCTTTGCTGCTCTCCTCGCCTAAAGGCTATTCCATGTTGCTCATGGAAGGGCAAGGAGCCTCCAGAACAGAGCCATACCCCCAAATAGAACTAAATGTCAATACAAGTTGTATTTTTGACTAAAGCGGTCCTGACTGATTTTCTTTTTTGGGTGAACTACATATTTCCTTTCCAGCAGCTCTTCCAGTGTGAGAGTGATGACCTGTGGTTGTACTGAAGCTCTCAGTGTGAGAGTGATGAGCTGTGGTTGTACTGGAAGCTCTCAGTGTGAGAGTGATGAGCTGTGGTTGTACTGAAGCTCTCAGTGTGAGAGTGATGACCTGTGGTTGTACTGGAAGCTCTCAGTGTGAGAGTGATGACCTGTGGTTGTACTGGAAGCTCTCAGTGTGAGAGTGATGAGCTGTGGTTGTACTGAAGCTCTCAGTATGAGAGTGATGACCTGTGGTTGTACTGAAGCTCTCAGTGTGAGAGTGATGACCTGTGGTTGTACTGAAGCTCTCAGTGTGAGAGTGATGACCTGTGTGAGAATGAATGAGGAGCGGCTGGAGAAACGAATGATGCTCAAAACAAAAGCCCAGCCGGAAGCTGGCCTGCGGGCTGCGGCTCCTGGATTACTCCCCCGTGGGATTATCTGAGCCAGCGCTGAAGAGAGAGTGATTATCATATTTATTTGAGTGCCACCGTAATACTTTTTTGTGATCATGTTGGAGAGCAGCGATGATTTGTTCAAATTGGGTGATGTGGACCCGCCTCTGACTGCTGGATTAGATCTGGAGCTAAACTCAGATTTGCCCTTTTTGGTTTTGTGGTCCTTTGTCAAGCAGTGGAGCGTTTTGCTGCTCTCTCTCTGGGGGCGGCTTTAGCTCAGGAGGTAGAGCGGGTCGGCCAATGACGCAAGGGTTGGCGGTTCGATCCCCGCTCCCTCCCAGCTGCTGTCGTTGTGTCCTTGGGCAAGACACTTAACCCTCCTTGCTCCTGATGGTGTGTAGGCACCCTGCGTGGCAGCCTGCCGCCATCGGTGTATGAATGCGTGAATGTAGACTTATCTACTGATTGTAAAGCGCTTTGGATAAAAGCGCTATATAAATGCAGGCCATTTACCATTTACTCTCTCCTGCTGCTGTGGTTTGAATAGGATAAAAAACTTGGTAAGAGCATCATGAGTTTGATTTCTATAATCTGTTTCAACTTCAATCAATTCAGTCATTCCATACAAATTCAGAAAACAGAATTTGAATTCACTAATTCAGTCGTCTGCTGGAACAAATCTCATCACTTTCAATCTAAGTCATTTACACAAACCCAAGATCTCAAGTCAAGACTTTAGAAACCTTTTCAAGTCATCCAAATACAAGTCAAGTCCCAAGTCACCAGATTTCAGAACCCAAGTCAAGTCTCAAGTCTTCTCTCCATGCATCAAGTCTCAGGCCTCAAGTCCAAGTCACGTCAAACCGAGTCCCCTCCTCTGCCTGCACACCTGAAAGTGTCTCTGTCACTGTCAGTCAGAACATAGAGCTAAACAACGTCACTGTTAGTCAGAACATAGAGCTAAACAACGTCACTGTCAGTCAGAACATAGAGCTAAACAACATGGAGCTAAACCCTGTTACTGTCAGTCAGAACATAGAGCTAAACAACATAGAGCTAAACAACATGGAGCTAAACCCTGTTACTGTCAGTCAGAACATAGAGCTAAACAACTTAGAGCTAAACCCTGTTAATGTCAGTCAGAACATAGAGCTAAACAACTTAGAGCTAAACCCTGTTACTGTCAGTCAGAACATAGAGCTAAACAACTTAGAGCTAAACCATGTCAATGTGACATGCAAATGCCCCCCCCCCCCCCTCCCCTCCCTCCCTCTCTACCTGTTCTGTGTGATCTGAGATAAGGAGCGGGAAGCGGATCAGTTTCCGTCGTTGGTGATTTTATCCGCTCAGAAACAGGAAGTGGCTCTTGTTCTAATGTTTATTCTGCGGCGTCTTAATGGACCCGTTCTGACCCGGACATCTGACGCCGCCGGGCTCATTTGCATCCCGACCCGCTGCTGCTCCCTCTCTGTCAGTGTGCTGTCAGGTCTGTCCACTGTCTCAGTCAGTGGTTCTACCTTTTTTATGGAAGAAGAAGAAGAAGAAGAACCAGACGGCAAACCCATCTTTATTTGTCACACGACACCCATTAGAACAAACACACACACACACACACACACACACACACACACACACACACACACACACACACTCACGTTCACGCACACGTGCATGTCCTTCAGTTATGTTTATATCAAGGGCTCCTAATTCAGTCCACATGACAGCCATGGACCCCCATTTGATGACATTTTGTCAGTTATGATGTCATCAGTGATGTCACTCAAGCAAGTCTATCTGTCCCTCTGTCAGTCATGAGGCCGCGGAGCGGGCGATTTCCATAACTGCAGCCATGGCGCATCATCTCCAGAGTCTCCACCCTACGCGTGCCAGATTCCCAGTATAATAATTTGTGAGGGAGAAAGCACAGAGAGCATCACGTACCTACCGACACTCCAGATTTTGGCGGGAGTCTCCCTATTTTTAACCCTTTCTCCGCTGTGCTCCCGAGCGGGAATTTCTTTCATTAATCTCCTAATTTTATAGTGACACAAATCAAATGGCAGGTGCAGCCAAGTGTCGTATCCTATGAAAATATGAAAAGCTAAATGCTACCAACCAGGTCATAGCTTGTTGGGAAGGGGTTAAATAATGCTCCTCAATGTTATTCGGCTAAATGTTGGCAAGAGAAAAAGGGGCATGGCCATTTTCAAAGGGGTGCCTTGACCTCTCACCTCAACATATCTGAATGAGAATGGATTCTATACCCACAAGTCTCCCCTTTACAGATAAGGTAGCATTTTTCGATAGGGTAGCCCAACCTTTACTAAATGCATTTGATATATGAAAAATAGAAATGTTGATTTGATTTGATTTGATTTGATACTTTATTGTCCACCATGGTGGAAATTTTTCTTTGGCTTCTCTTCCCATCAAGATACATTGTGCACAGTCAGCACACCATAAAACATAAAGACATAGAACATAAAACACACATGTACAAGTTAAGACATAGATAGTGCAAATAAACATATGATTCCAAATACAAACACCTAACTAAAAATGGCTTCCTACCTATCTAAAATACCAGTCATATACCTACCTACCTAAAATATTACAAATACAATACCTAACTAAAATGGCTTCCTAATTCCTAACTATCTAAAATACCAGTCATATAACTACCTACCTAAAATATTACATAGCGCAGCAGTGACAGCACACAGGACAATTCATTTATTTAATGACCGTATGGCACAGGGGATAAAGGAGTTTTTGTAAATGTTCCGGTTGGCCCTTGGGACCCTGAATCGACGACCGGATGGAAGCAGCTGGAATGCAGAGTTCAGTGGGTGCGAGGCATCACCACTGATGTTGGTATAAGAAACTTTTGATTACCGTTCTTTTCGTCAAATGAGTAGCTTTACTTGGGTAATAGAGTGATGGGGTTATGGTAGGCTACTGGTGGAAGTGCACGCTCACAATCTCGAGAGAGGGTCACGGGAATTGAGGCCCAGTCTCTATCATCAAAGTTGCCCATCCCTGATCAATACACTTCAGCCAATGCAGTGCTGCGCTAATGCTAATGCTAATGCTAATGTAGACGGAGTGTGTTTTGTTGTGATGAAGTGTGTAACCTGCAGCACAACCAGCCAGTCACTTTATTTACCATTAGCAATAGACCAAATCACCGTGACGTCACCATGTAAACAAATTTACTTCCGGGTACCACTTGGGAAAGGCGGCAGGTTTAAATGTGCGTGTTGTCAAATAAATGCTGTCAAACCCTCTCGCTGTTTTCGGCCGACTACTTTCAATTTAAATGGTTAAACGGTTGGTAAACATGCTTGTCCGACGTATCTAGCCTTTCTTCTGTGTTTGTTTTATGTAGTGTTAGCTAGCTAATAACGTTTGTTTGTCTGTCAAACTCGCTGTTTTTTTGCAGACTCGTTAACGTTACAGACAAGCTACTGACGCCACGTTAATTTAATTTAGCTTCAAGTCTACTCTGGTCTGGTCCAACAGGTAAATTAGCTAGTCTGGTCTCCACTAACGTTAGTGAAAGTGTTGTTATGAATGATATTAAACAACAACACAACACGGACAAACCATTTTTGTCTTCTTTGTCTGTTTT
>NW_028152109.1:240000-249486 GCF_964638095.1 Poromitra crassiceps
GCTGTGTGATTGGTGAACGTGTCTTGGTGCAAAATTGCGGCTCTAGAAAGAAGCCCTCGTCTTTGATTGTGAGACACCAAAACCTGACGTTTACCAAAGATGTTTTACTTCCTGAAACATCTTCTCATATCAAACTCCACTGGAGACATCTGGAGGTGACGTCACCTCGGCTACAATTGGCCGTTCAAACTATATTTTAGTAACATAATTTTGTGAGAATTCCTTATAAATAACTTGTGATTTTTTTATATAAAATATATGAATGGTTACGTGTGTGTGTGTGTGTGTGTGTGTGTGTGTGTGTGCGTGTGTAGATCCACTCCACATTACCCTTTTAGAAGCAGGATTATTCGGCTCAATGAAGACTTTGTCTGTGTGATAATGGCATGAGTGCAGCACAGATTAAGAGGTGGTGTGTGTACGTGTGGTGTGTGTGTGTGTGTGTGTGTGTGTGTGTGTGTGTGTGTGTGTGTGTGTGTGCGCGTGCATGTGTTTGTTCGCGTATGTGCACGTGTGTGTGTGTTTGTTTGTGTGTGTGCATGCATGTGTGTGTTTGCGTATGCGCACGCGCACGCGTGTGTGTGTGTGTTAAGCCAGGTTAATGGAGGCTTAAAGAGGGGATCAGTGTGTGTCATCATGGGTTCACGTTATTAAACATCCTTTTCTCAGGACTTTTTGATGTTTCCCTCTCGGAGCTACATGTAGAGTGGATAGATCTCAGAGCTACATGTAGAGTGGATAGATCTCTCAGAGCTACATGTAGAGTGGATAGATCTCAGAGCTACATGTAGAGTGGATAGATCTCAGAGCTACATGTAGAGTGGATAGATATCAGAGCTCCATATAGAGTGGATAGATCTCAGAGCTACATATAGAGTGGATAGATCTCAGAGCTACATGTAGAGTGGATAGATCTCAGAGCTACATATAGAGTGGATAGATCTCAGAGCTACATGTAGAGTGGATAGATCTCAGAGCTACATGTAGAGTGGATAGATCTCAGAGCTACATGTAGAGTGGATAGATCTCAGAGCTACATGTAGAGTGGATAGATCTCAGAGCTACATATAGAGTGGATAGATCTCAGAGCTACATGTAGAGTGGATAGATCTCAGAGCTACATATAGAGTGGATAGATCTCAGAGCTACATGTAGAGTGGATAGATCTCAGAGCTACATGTAGAGTGGATAGATCTCAGAGCTACATGTAGAGTGGATAGATCTCAGAGCTACATGTAGAGTGGATAGATCTCAGAGCTACATGTAGAGTGGATAGATCTCAGAGCTACATGTAGAGTGGATAGATCTCAGAGCTACATGTAGAGTGGATAGATCTCAGAGCTACATATAGAGTGGATAGATCTCAGAGCTACATGTAGAGTGGATAGATCTCAGAGCTACATGTAGAGTGGATAGATCTCAGAGCTACATATAGAGTGGATAGATCTCAGAGCTACATGTAGAGTGGATAGATCTCAGAGCTACATGTAGAGTGGATAGATCTCAGAGCTACATGTAGAGTGGATAGATCTCTCTTTCCACTGTCATTTGTCTAGTTCAGCATCAATGTTGATGATGGGATTTGAAGTGGTAGTTGTCATGGCGACAGCACAAGTGAGTGGGCAGAAATTGTGTTTGGCCACAGGCAGCTATGCTATTTTACATGCGATCGCGCTGAATCCTTCAGGAAGTGTAAAGAGCACCCCTGCTGGTGAGGTAACGGAGCCGCATTTTTGAATCCGGTAATTAGGGCCGAGTAATAATCGAATTTGTAATGCTGCACAATGCAAGATATTCTGCTAGTAATAATAATGCTTCGGCCAGGTGGGGGGTTGACTTTGGCCCGGTGGGCACCCAGCTTGCATTACACTGGGGGAGATGTGGAAATGCAGATTCAGATATTTGGGATGGTGGGGGATATATACACTTTCACAGAATTTAATCGAATTCAATTCAACTTTCTGAAATTACAAATCAATTACAATGATCTCTCCCTTATTTATTTATTTATTTATTTATGTATTTATTTATGTATTTATTTATGTATTTATTTATGTATTTATTTATTCAAATTCATTTGGAATTCAATTCCAATACGTCATCTGAACTGAAGTGATGATGAGTCACTGGTTGGACAGCAGCGTGGTTTCCCTCACCGCCACATGGCTACATGCAGGGTGTCACTGACAGCCTGACAGGCCCTCACTCATAATTAATGGTGTGTGTGTGTGTGTGCGTGCGTGCGTGTGTGCGTGTGTGTATAGGTGTGTGTATAGGTGTGTGTGTGTGTGTGCGCACGTGTGTGTGCGCACGTGTGTGTGTGTGTGTGGTTGGGTTTCCTGCGTCTCTCTGCAGCCTGCTGGCTTCCTGCTCTGCTCAGACAGAGTGCAGCTGAGGCCAGGAGGCTGCAGGTAAAGCCCCAGAGACACACGGACCCCCCCCCCCCCCCCCCCCCCCCCCCCCCCCCCCCCCCCCCCCCCCCCCCCCCCCCCCCCCCCCCCCCCCCCCCCCACACATGCGCACACACACACACACACATACACACACACACACACACACACACGCACGCGCGCGCGCTCGCACACACACACTCGTTTCTCGATAATTTCCACTTCAATTGGGATCAGAACTCATTGGAATATATGGAGTACGGAGATCACTGCGTTTTCAGTTTTGGAACACTGGCTGGAGTTAGTTACTTTCAAAATTGCAATATAACAAAGCACAGCAGTTATATTGTAATTTTGAATCATCATACTGTATCACAACAATACACAACCACAACAGAAAACATATCAACCAATAAATAGGACAGGAAACTAAAACATCTTTGGTTAAGGATATGTTTAAGTTTGGCTCATGGTTAAATAAGTCAAACTTCACTCACAGTAAAAACGTTTTGTCAGTTTTAATTTGAAAACATCATGCTTTCTGAGTGTTTGAGTATGCCCTGATATCTGTCACTTTTTCCCCTCTCCATGAGTTTGCAGGTGAGCCTATGTTCAAAGTCTGTAATGTAATGTTATGAATGTTAATGGTTTCTCTTTATGGTTTTGTTTTATTGTGTTTAGCCAAAGTAGGTTTTGACCTAGTCTTGTTTCACACATCTTGCTTGTAAATCAGTACAGTAGTGACAGTTTTCTTTTTCTATGAGCCAAAGTGAACGTCACTTCCTGCTTCAGCATGGGACCAGAGATTTCCATACGCTGTTAATTTTCCCATAGACATTTTGTAAAATGCTTATAAAAATAGTTTTACTTGGTCAAACCAAGCGATTCAGCTATATTTAGAATCGGGAGAAACCATAGAAAAAAAAGAAAAAAAATCTTTAAATCCGCATTTTGGTCCAAGTGAAATGTTATGTGGTCTCTCCTGTTTATAAATCTAGTTGAATCTTTTGGTTTGAACAAGTAAAACAATTTTTATAAGCATTTTACAAAATGTCTATGTGAAATTGTTTTATTTATTTTTTTATTTAACCTTTATTTAACCAGGAAGTCCCTTGAGATTGAAATCTCTTTTCCGAGGGAGACCCTGGCCAAGACAGGTCAGTTACAGTTACAAAATTAAAATTAAAATACAAATAAAACAGACAATTAATACAAACATCAAATACACAAGAGACTAAAATCCAACTCAGTTTAGGCAGTTGCATTTCTCGATTACAAAGACTTAAAAAAAAAAACGATTTCAGACGGCAGCCCGTCTTTATTGTCACACAACACACTACAACACATGCACGGAGGGCCACAACACACACATGCTGACGGTGGCCCGGTGAAATTTGTCCTCTGCATTTAACCCATCCTGGCTTTGTCCTTTCCTCCTGGGGCAGGCCAGGAGCAGTGGTCGCTTTCTCGTACAGCGCCCGGGGACCGACTTCGGATGTTGTCGTCGGATGACGATGACGATCTGATCTTCTGCATGTTTTTAGTGGGGGGGGGGGGGGGGGTTATATACGGAGGAACCCCCCTGGGGGAGCACGGGGAGAACATGCAAAACTCCACACAGACAGAAAGGCCCTTACGACGAGATACCCCACCTGGGCAGTAGGCACTGAAGATATGGGGGGGAACACAACCACAGCGCCCACAGTGTCCCAGGCGAGAATCGAACTCAGGACCTTCTGACTGCGAGGCGACAGCTCTACCACTGAGCCACCGTGCTCAGTGGTCCAGAACACTTTTAACATGGCTTTAAATTTCCCCAAAGAGACTAGGTTAGTTAGATGAAGAGATCTCTGCAGATTATTCCAGGACCAGGGAGCAGCTCTGTGGAAATCCTTGGGACCTGGTATGAAAGCCACCTGGTGGAACCAAGCTGTATAGTGAAGGAGGTCTGCGTCAGGAGATGACATAAATATAAAGGGAGTTTACCAATCATGGCATGTGAAGTTTTCTACAAAGAGTTAGTGACGGCCAGTTAACCAACTCATAGAGCGTACAATGATGAGTACGAGGAGCAGAATGAGTGATAAAACGCAGAGCACTGTGGTAAACAGAATCTAAAAGATGGAGTGTACAAGAGGCAGCATGCATGTACACAACATCACCATAGTCCAGAACAAAATAAATGGTGGATGAAAATCTCTGGTACCATGCTGAAGCAGGAAGTGAGGTTCACTTTGGCTCACCATTAGCACAAAAGCAGCAATATCTCCAGTGATTTTCAATTTGAGGTATGACCCAAATGTGATATCTGCAGGTAACTTACCATCTTTGGTCTTGTCTCATCCTGACCCCCCCCCCCCCCCCCCCCCCCCCCAAACCCAGTTTCCAGAGTGCGGCTTTTTCGGGATGTACGATAAGATCCTGCTGTTCCGTCACGACCCGAACTCTGACAACATCCTGCAGCGTCTGAGCTCCGCCCACGACATCCAGCACGGAGACCTGGTGGAGGTGGTGCTGTCCGGTAAGACCACACCCCCCCCGCCCGGGGAGGCATGTACGGCAAGCCCACAGAGGACATACCTTCTAGTTTTCTATTTCTCTTTTGTTACGTAGAGACAAGTTAATTATCTGATCACGGGGGAGAGGCTTGTCAGCATTGTGTGACTGTAAATTCATTCTAGATTGTTGCAAGAAGCAAAAAAAAAGAAAAAAAAATATCATTTTTGAAAATAAATTACCCACCTGAAAGGTAATTACATTATTGTTTTTTTTTTTTTTTTACATTATCAAAGTCACATTTTATTACTGGTCAAGTTATTGCATTATTGGGTGCTACAAGGCTTTTAGCTGACATGCAGAGACTTACAGCAAAGGCAACTGTAGAATAAGTTTCAATTCCCATATCAGCAATATTGCAAGCAACCAATATAAAATAGAAAGTTGAGAGATCACAGCAACCAATATAAAATAGAAAGTTGACAGGTCACAGCAACAGTCACAGTTTGGAAAAATCCAATCTGACGCTGTGCACGAAAACGATAGCGCGAAAAATAAGTAGGTCCCGCGCGCACTGTTTGATTGACAGGCGATCTGTGAGAAGCGCAGGGCAGAAGCAACACAACAATGAGCACCTAGAGCCAAAGATGTCAACTGTAAACTGTCAACAAAGACTTTGCTATCGAATGGCACTTTCACTATGACTCCCGCCGCCATGTTGGCTGTTCATTTGCTGCTCCTGGTGCTCTGCTGCTCAGCGCTCACAATTTACGAACGGTCCGGTTTGTGCCGGAGTGCGCTCTGGGCGCTCAGAGTGCTATTTCTCTGAACGCACCCCTAGAGAGATCATGGTCTCTGAACGCACCCCATCATGGAGGATAAAGAAGTGAGTCTTAAAATCTTATTTTCTGAAAGAAAGTGAGCACATCTTCTGATTAATAGAATAAGCTCATTTCATTTGTTTTGTGTTACACTCAGTGTTGGGAGGGTTATTTTTATTCCACTACAGATGACTGAATACATGCCCTCAAATGTCATTTGTATTTGTAACATATTCCATTAGATTACTCAGATTAAGTAACATAATTCTCAATACTTTGGATTACTTTTGGAATACTTCAAAATCCTCTTGCTGAGCTCATTTTGTCTGGGTCACTCTGAATGTACGCAAACGCAAAGACAATCTAATGTGTAAATCTAATGCAGCATGTTGGTCAGTAAGACAGTAACTTTATTCAGAATATCACAAATCTAAACTGTAATGGAATACAGTTACAGTTACTCATATTCGGTATTTGAAATACTGTATTTTTTTTTAATCCGTTACTCCCCAACTGCTACAAGGATACAGAAGTGACTTTACCTTGATAGAGACTTATTCCACAATACTGCCACTTGTTTTTCTTGTTCCTTGGAGAACGTCGGGCTCTGCTGTTCCAGAGTGCTGCTGGATGTTTTTGCCTCCGGGTCGGTCTGGACTGTGTCGGTCTGGACTGTGTCGGTCTGGACTGTGTCGGTCTGGACTGTGTCGGTCTGGACAGCATGTCGTTTCCATGGCTTTGTTTTTCATGGCGTCCGTCCGGTGGAAGACAACCTTCCCGCTGATAGAGGAGACGCTCGTGTTCCTGGAGGACGAATGTGAAGACTAAATGTGGCCTGACATGACTTCTTAAAGACGGAGACAGATTTCAGATAGAGAGAAGCACACCTGCTGCCAACAAACAGCCAAAGCAAAAGACGAGCATAAATGTAGCCACGGAGAAGGAAAATGTTGCCGGCAACAAGCAACTAATCCCAAGCTCAAACATCTATCAAAATGTTCTCTAAGACATTTTAATAAGACGTTCTTCTGAAAGTGTTTTCCTCAATGTGATGATGGCAGATTTTAGTTTGAGTTCTACAAACATTTCTCAGAGGCAGAGCAGGAGGCAGAAATATTCTGATTCGATTCACGTGCAGCATTCTAAAACATGGAGCGCTGCGCGTGGACTGAGTGGACAGTGAACATGGGGCGTTTATCAGGTGCACTCGCCAAGCGACCAGAGACACAACTTCACGTTTGTTCGTAGAAATAATGGATTACGGGGGCGTCCCGGGGGCTCACCTGGTAGAGCGTCCCGGGGGCTCACCTGGTAGAGCGTCCCGGGGGCTCACCTGGTAGAACGTCCCGGGGGCTCACCTGGTAGAGCGTCCCGGGGGCTCACCTGGTAGAGCGTCCCGGAGGCTCACCTGGTAGAGCGTCCCGGGGGCTCACCTGGTAGAGCGTCCCGGGGGCTCACCTGGTAGAGCGTCCCGGGGGCTCACCTGGTAGAGCGTCCCGGGGGCTCACCTGGTAGAGCGTCCCGGGGGCTCACCTGGTAGAACGTCCCGGGGGCTCACCTGGTAGAACGTCCCGGGGGCTCACCTGGTAGAACGTCCCGGGGGCTCACCTGGTAGAGCGTCCCGGGGGCTCACCTGGTAGAACGTCCCGGGGGCTCACCTGGTAGAACGTCCCGGGGGCTCACCTGGTAGAACGTCCCGGGGGCTCACCTGGTAGAGCGTCCCGGGGGCTCACCTGGTAGAACGTCCCGGGGGCTCACCTGGTAGAACGCGTACCATTAAGGCTTAGTCGTTCACCAGCCGCCCCGGGTTCGAATCCGACCCGCGGTCATTTGCTGCATGTCCTCCCCTCTCGTCATAGACACTGGGTTAGCTGGCTCAGCCTGGCTGGGGGCGAGGGATTCAACCACCGCAGTAAACGCACATCTGAACAGACGTCTTGTGTTCTGCTCTAGAATCCCCAAACCTGTAGTGTAGAGCCGCAGCACCTTTCCTTTGGTGAGTCAGCCCATTGAGATATATGGGCGGTTTTACCCCACTCGTGCGCCAGCCGTATAACATTTTGTGGGCGTTCCCACACATGCCGACTGTCTCTATTAATACATCCCTCTCTCTTTCGCTCTCAGGCTGAGACATGCGGTGCACTTGCGGAGTTCCAAAAAGTTTCAAAGTCTTTTTTTTATATCTCGTGGAAAAAAAGGCGCATTGAAACGCAATGCGTGTCGCGACCACATCGGCCTCGTGTTTGCACGTGTCTACCACCGTTGGAATGGATGGGTTTGAGCATGCAAAAGATACAAGATTCAAGATTCAAGATTTTTATTGTCACTCCGTGGTACAAGTATCACGTGTGAAATTATTGTGCTGAGGACTCCGTTTACAACATAGTACAAATGTAGGGCATATGAGTGCAAAAACAACAAGAGACACAACAAGCAATAAGGCAGTATAGTGATAAGACAAGTCAGAGACAGTGGCATATTCACTGCACATAGGTGCACATGTCATGTGCATACTTTAGACGTGCTTAAACATTTTAAATTCGGCGTATTTGACATACAGGTGCAAATAGCATATTCCTTATTAAACATACAATTAAACTCGGCATTTTAAATTCGGCGTATTTGACATACAGGTGCAAATAGCATATTCCTTATTAAACATACAAACATTAGACATACGTTATGGTAGCAGCTACAGTGCGGTACAGTACGGCTACTACATTATTTGTGTATGTTAAGGAGTCTCGTGGCCTGCGGGAAGAAACTGTTCCTCAATCGATTTGTGCGTGCCTTTGGAACCCTGTATCTTCTCCCTGAGGGTAACAGGGAGAACAGGCTGTTGTGGGGATGGTTTGTGTCTTTGATGATCTTCAGGGACCTCCTGAGGCACCGCTGTTTATACAGTTCATGCAGTTCTGGCAACTCACTTCCTGTTACGTGCTGGGCCGCGCGTCTCACTCTCCGTAGCGCCCTGCGGTCCATGGTGGTACAGTTCCCGTACCAGGTGGTGAAGCAGCCAGTCAGCAGGCTTTCAATGGTGCCTCTGTAGAAGTCCGTAAGGATTTCTGGCCTTAGCCCAAATTTCTTCAGGCGCCTGAGTCCGTGTATTCGCTGTTGGGCCTTTTTGACAACAGTGGCGGTGTGGCCGGCCCAAGTCAGGTCCTGGTGGATGTTGACTCCCAGGTACTTGAAGCTGTCCACCCTTTCCACCACTGTGCCGTTGATGGTGATTGGGGGGTGTGTGCCCCCCCCCCCCCCCCCCTCCTGTAGTCTACAATGATCTTGGTCTTGGAGACGTTCAGAGAGAGGTGGTTGTCCTGGCACCATTGTTCCAGGGCCCCCCCAAGATACGGCATGTGAACCAGCCCTTAAACATCAGTGGGCGGAGCCAAAGAACCAGTGCAGGTTAAATAAAGTTATAAATTAAAGTTATATAAATACACAATATAAATGGTAAAATGTATCCTTTTCTCATTCATTTCTGACCATGACTTCACACTGTTGAACGTTTACAGGAACATATCCACTCTTGGTCCTGATAGAAGAGCAAAGTGAATCGTGTGTGTGTGCGTGCGTGCGTGTGTGTGTGTGTGTGCACACACATGTATCCGTGTGTGTGTGTGTGTGTGTGTGTGCCAGTTGTTTGTTTTGACCCCTCTGTTTCCTGGTTTCAGCTCTGGCCACCAGCGAGGACTTCCAGATCCGGCCCCATGCGCTGTACGTGCACTCCTACAAGGCCCCGGCCTTCTGCCATGACTGTGGGGAGATGCTGTGGGGCC
>NW_028152108.1:12500-15000 GCF_964638095.1 Poromitra crassiceps
GCAAACCTCCCCGCGGAGGTCTCACCTACGGTCGGATCCGTTCTGTGCACTGCCCGGCCCTCCGTCCTGGAGGTCCCAGTAGCCGAAAACCAGGTTTCTATATTCCCGGAGGCACTACTTTGCAATTCCCCCCAGCACCGTGTTACACCAGAGAGGCTACAGCCTCTCTGGTGTCAGCACTTAGAAACTTTTTGGATTACCCTGTGCCAGGCCAGGAATACCCTGTGCCAGGCCAGGAGTACCCTGGGTAAGGATTACCCTGTGCCAGGCCAGGAATACCCTGTGCCAGGCCAGGAGTACCCTGGGTAAGGATTACCCTGTGCCAGGCCAGGATTACCCTGTGCCAGGCCAGGAGTACCCTGGGGAAGGATTACCCTGTGCCAGCCGAAAATCTTCTAAGTGCTGACACCAGAGAGGCTGAATAGCGCAGTGAGTCACTGCGCTTTTAGCCTCTCTGGTGTCAGCACTTAGAAAAAAAACCAAAAAAAAAATTTTTTTTTTTTTTTTTTGGTTTTTTTTCTAAGTGCTGACACCAGAGAGGCTGTTACAGCACAGTGACTCCCAGCGCTTTTAGCCTCTCTGGTGTCAACACTTAGAAAATTTTCGGCTTGCTCATGGGAAGACGCTTCCTACCTACCCGATGGCACTACTTTGCAATTCCCCCCAGCACCGTGTACACCAGAGAGGCTGTTATAGCGCTGGCAGTCACAGTGCTCAACACTTAGAAGATTTTTGACCTGTTTTCCAACTTTTTCTACCCGACTTTGGTGCGCCCTGGGCGGGGTACAACAGGCAGGCATGGACCCCCCACTGCCTGGGGCTTCCCAAGCTGGGGCCCGCGGCCCTCTGGCTGGACGCCGGTGACCAAGTCGGGGTCCCCAGGCCCAGTGCACCCCTGGGCGGGATACAACACCCAGGCATGGACCCTCACTGCCTGGAGCTCACTGGGGAGTCCAAAGCTGGGGCCCGCGGCCCTCTGGCTGGACGCCGAGGACCAAGTCGGGGTCCCCAGGCCCAGTGCACCCCTGGGCGGGATACAACACCCAGGCATGGACCCTCACTGCCTGGAGCTCACTGGGGAGTCCCAAGCTGGGGCCCGCGGCCCTCTGGCTGGACGCCGGTCACCAAGTCGGGGTCCCCAGGCCCAGTGCACCACAACACCCAGGCATGGACCCTCACTGCCTGGAGCTCACTGGGGAGTCCAAAGCTGGGGCCCGCGGACCTCTGGCTGGACGCCGGTCACCAAGTCGGGGTCCCCAGGCCCAGTGCACCACAACACCCAGGCATGGACCCTCACTGCCTGGAGCTCACTGGGGAGTCCAAAGCTGGGGCCCGCGGACCTCTGGCTGGACGCCGGTCACCAAGTCGGGGTCCCCAGGCCCAGTGCACCCCTGGGCGGGATACAACACCCAGGCATGGACCCTCACTGCCTGGAGCTCACTGGGGAGTCCAAAGCTGGGGCCCGCGGCCCTCTGGCTGGACGCAAAGGACCAAGTCGGGGTCCCCAGGCCCAGTGCACCCCTGGGCGGGATACAACACCCAGGCAAGCCCCCCTACCTCCACACTGCCTCTGCCCAGGCTAAGAGCCCCTATCTCGGGTACCATAGACCCAGGCAGGTCCCCTTACCTCCACACTGCCTCTGCCCAGGCTAAGAGCCCCTATCTCGGGTACCACAGACCCAGGCAGGTCCCCTTACCTCCACACTGCCTCTGCCCAGGCTAAGAGCCCCTATCTCGGGTACCACAGACCCAGGCAGGTCCCCTTACCTCCACACTGCCTCTGCCCAGGCTAAGAGCCCCTATCTCGGGTACCAGACACCCAGGCCAGCCCCCTACCTCCACACTGCCTCTGCCCAGGCTAAGAGCCCCTATCTCGGGTACCATAGACCCAGGCAGGTCCCCTTACCTCCACACTGCCTCTGCCCAGGCTAAGAGCCCCTATCTCGGGTACCACAGACCCAGGCAGGTCCCCTTACCTCCACACTGCCTCTGCCCAGGCTAAGAGCCCCTATCTCGGGTACCACAGACCCAGGCAGGTCCCCTTACCTCCACACTGCCTCTGCCCAGGCTAAGAGCCCCTATCTCGGGTACCACAGACCCAGGCAGGTCCCCTTACCTCCACACTGCCTCTGCCCAGGCAAAGAGCCCCTATCTCGGGTACCACAGACCCAGGCAGGTCCCCTTACCTCCACACTGCCTCTGCCCAGGCTAAGAGCCCCTCTCTCGGGTACCACAGCCCCAGGCAGGTCCCCTATCACCACCCATCCCCTACCCAGGCCTGGGGCCCCTCTGTCAGCCACCATACACCCAGGCAGGTCCCCTATCACCACCCATCCCCTACCCAGGCCTGGGGCCCCTCTGTCAGCCACCAGACACCCAGGCAAGTCCCCTATCACCACCCATCCACTACCCAGGCCTGGAGCCCCTCTCCTGGGCACCAGAGACCCAGGCAGGTCCCCCTCCACTACCCGCCCTGCCCCTCACCTTGCCCGGGTACCAC
>NW_028152108.1:25000-27500 GCF_964638095.1 Poromitra crassiceps
GTCCCACCAGAGACCCAGGCAGCTCCTCAGAGCCGAGAACCAGAGGGGTGAGCGATGGACTGCTGCCCGCCCGACACCCTGCATCCAACCTGGGGATGCAGCAGAGTCGAGCCCCTGAGGCAGCCTGGAGCTCAGAGCTCCAGAGGGGGGGTGAGCGATGGACTGCTGCCTGCCCGACACCATGCATCCAACCTGGGGATGCAGCAGAGTCGAGCCCCTGAGGCAGCCTGGAGCTCAGAGCTCCAGAGGGGGGGTGAGCGATGGACTGCTGCCCCCCGCGTCTAGAGGCGAACCCGCAGGCCGGAGGAACCGTCCGCCCGAACACCAGCTAAGCTGGCCGGCGGGGGCCCTCCGATGGCGGGTCACGTTTGCCAATCGGTCAGGGTGGGTGTGATGTGTGGGTCCGTGTTGCACTGCTGCCTGCCCGACACCATGCATCCAACCTGGGGATGCAGCAGAGTCGAGCCCCTGAGGCAGCCTGGAGCTCAGAGCTCCAGAGGGGGGGTGAGCGATGGACTGCTGCCTGCCCGACACCATGCATCCAACCTGGGGATGCAGCAGAGTCGAGCCCCTGAGGCAGCCTGGAGCTCAGAGCTCCAGAGGGGGGGTGAGCGATGGACTGCTGCCTGCCCGACACCATGCATCCAACCTGGGGATGCAGCAGAGTCGATGCCCCTGAGGCAGCCTGGAGCTCCATGTGCGAGCTCCAGAGCGGGCGCGATGGACTGCTGCGGGCCCGACACCCTGCACCCGAGCTGGGGCTGCAGCAGAGTCGAGCCCCGGAGGGGCAGCCTGGAGCTCCGTGAGCTCCGTGCAGGGGGCCTACCACCCCTGCAAACCTCCCCGCGGAGGTCTCACCTACGGTCGGATCCGTTCTGTGCACTGCCCGGCCCTCCGTCCTGGAGGTCCCAGTAGCCGAAAACCAGGTTTCTATATTCCCGGAGGCACTACTTTGCAATTCCCCCCAGCACCGTGTTACACCAGAGAGGCTACAGCCTCTCTGGTGTCAGCACTTAGAAACTTTTTGGATTACCCTGTGCCAGGCCAGGAATACCCTGTGCCAGGCCAGGAGTACCCTGGGTAAGGATTACCCTGTGCCAGGCCAGGAATACCCTGTGCCAGGCCAGGAGTACCCTGGGTAAGGATTACCCTGTGCCAGGCCAGGATTACCCTGTGCCAGGCCAGGAGTACCCTGGGGAAGGATTACCCTGTGCCAGCCGAAAATCTTCTAAGTGCTGACACCAGAGAGGCTGAATAGCGCAGTGAGTCACTGCGCTTTTAGCCTCTCTGGTGTCAGCACTTAGAAAAAAAACCAAAAAAAAAATTTTTTTTTTTTTTTTTTGGTTTTTTTTCTAAGTGCTGACACCAGAGAGGCTGTTACAGCACAGTGACTCCCAGCGCTTTTAGCCTCTCTGGTGTCAACACTTAGAAAATTTTCGGCTTGCTCATGGGAAGACGCTTCCTACCTACCCGATGGCACTACTTTGCAATTCCCCCCAGCACCGTGTACACCAGAGAGGCTGTTATAGCGCTGGCAGTCACAGTGCTCAACACTTAGAAGATTTTTGACCTGTTTTCCAACTTTTTCTACCCGACTTTGGTGCGCCCTGGGCGGGGTACAACAGGCAGGCATGGACCCCCCACTGCCTGGGGCTTCCCAAGCTGGGGCCCGCGGCCCTCTGGCTGGACGCCGGTGACCAAGTCGGGGTCCCCAGGCCCAGTGCACCCCTGGGCGGGATACAACACCCAGGCATGGACCCTCACTGCCTGGAGCTCACTGGGGAGTCCAAAGCTGGGGCCCGCGGCCCTCTGGCTGGACGCCGAGGACCAAGTCGGGGTCCCCAGGCCCAGTGCACCCCTGGGCGGGATACAACACCCAGGCATGGACCCTCACTGCCTGGAGCTCACTGGGGAGTCCCAAGCTGGGGCCCGCGGCCCTCTGGCTGGACGCCGGTCACCAAGTCGGGGTCCCCAGGCCCAGTGCACCACAACACCCAGGCATGGACCCTCACTGCCTGGAGCTCACTGGGGAGTCCAAAGCTGGGGCCCGCGGACCTCTGGCTGGACGCCGGTCACCAAGTCGGGGTCCCCAGGCCCAGTGCACCACAACACCCAGGCATGGACCCTCACTGCCTGGAGCTCACTGGGGAGTCCAAAGCTGGGGCCCGCGGACCTCTGGCTGGACGCCGGTCACCAAGTCGGGGTCCCCAGGCCCAGTGCACCCCTGGGCGGGATACAACACCCAGGCATGGACCCTCACTGCCTGGAGCTCACTGGGGAGTCCAAAGCTGGGGCCCGCGGCCCTCTGGCTGGACGCAAAGGACCAAGTCGGGGTCCCCAGGCCCAGTGCACCCCTGGGCGGGATACAACACCCAGGCAAGCCCCCCTACCTCCACACTGCCTCTGCCCAGGCTAAGAGCCCCTATCTCGGGTACCATAGACCCAGGCAGGTCCCCTTACCTCCACACTGCCTCTGCCCAGGCTAAGAGCCCCTATCTCG
>NW_028152108.1:32500-40000 GCF_964638095.1 Poromitra crassiceps
TGGAGATTGTCTCACTGAGGTGGAGCCATCTCCGGACTGCCACTCTTACTCTCCTATCGCATTCCTCCAATACTTTCTTTGTCACCATACCGTTATCGGCTATGTATGTCACCTTAGGGATGCCGTATACTCTGAGCAGCTCGAGTTTCTGGTAGGGTTTGAGTGCTGTCTTGGAGAGTTTGTCAGTTATTTCGGCCACTCTTTGGATCGGGTTGGGGATCACCAGGCCCTTCCAGGGGTTGATACCCACCCCCAAATATTTTTCCGACTCATCTCTGCCTATGAGGTGGAGGTCAACCCCCTTAATTTTCCAGGCTGGTTGCGCGTTGACCTTGTAACCTTTTGACGAACCCTCGATAAGGAAGCCGTGGCATTTCTTGGTATTGATCTCTAGGCCTGTTTGATGGCAGAACTTTTCTAATATGGATAGGTTGACCTCCATGCCTTCCCAGGAGGAGCTAAGGATTGCCACGTCGTCAGCAAAGGCTAGGGAGGAGATGTCCTTGCCTCCGCCTTTGAACCCTACCCCCTGTTCCTCCAGTTTACAGAGGAGAGGGTCTATTGCCAGATTGAAGAGAAGAGGGGAGAGGGGGTCCCCCTGTTTGACTCCTATTTTGATACTTATCTTTTTAGTGTCCTTGGTGGACGTTTTGATGGTTGTGGTGCATCTCTCATAGGCTGCTTTGAAGAAGTCTAAGAGGAGGGTGTCTGCCCCTCTGGCTATCAGCACCTCATGGATATGTTTGTGGGATACAGAATCGAAGGCCTTTGCAAAGTCTATCAGAACTACCGCTATGCTTTTCCCCTCTCTTTTGGCCATTTTGGTCATGCCGTCTAGCAGCATGAGGTTCTCTGCACAGCCAGGCGCCTCTATGAAACCTCTCTGTCTAGGGTTTAGGTCGCAGGCGTTCTCCAGCCTTTTATTCATTATCCCTGAGAGCAACCTTTGGACTACTGGTCCGATGGTGATTGGCCTCCACTGCGCTACATCCTTCATTTTCTCCCTGTCACTGGTCTTGGGGATTAGGGTGGTTCTGTTGACCTTGAGGATGGTGGGAATTTTCCCCAGTATGAGCATTCTGTTGAACAGATAGGCTAGTTTCTTTCCGTCTCTATCCCAAGCCCTTATCTGCTCTTTAGTTACTCCCTCTGGCCCTGGTGCTGTGCCATTCTTTAACTTTTTAATGGTGGCCCTTACTTCTTCCTGACTGATTGGCTTTTCTAGGAAGGAGTTGTCGCACCCAGCGAATGGTTTGAATTGCCCTAGGCTTTTGAACTCATCCGCGGCTTCCCACTTATCTCTGTAGGCTTTCTCTACCACCGAGGGATCAAGGTTGCACCGGAGTTTTTCTACCCCTGTAAAGATTAGGTCTGCCAGCCCCCCTCTATCCTTCTCAAACATGTCCTGGAGTTTTTTGTTTTGTTTTGACGTTATGTTCTTTCGCTGGGGCCTTTTTGCCCCTCTTGGAGCGCTCATTTTTGGGCTAATTTTCTTGAATATTCTGTTGAGATATTTGTTAATCTCGCCACAGGAAGGGTTGGCGGGTAGCTCACTGTGGGGTATGGGGGGGTTCTTTATGGTTTCTGCCAAGTTTTGGATGAGTAAGGATCTAGCTAGGTCTGGGGGTAGGGGTCTGGTTTCATCCTTCCCTAGGTTGTCTACCATGTCTCTCCATGAGGCCTCTCTCGTTGGAATGTGTCCTGTTCCATCTTTGACCCTTCTCATTTTCTGGACCTTGTATCTTATTTGATCTCTAGTGAACATGGGTAGCATTGTTTTTGCTGTGCTATATAGTCCGGGGGTATTCTCTCTATTGTCAAGGATGGATTTCAGGGTCTTAGTCTTGTTGGGAGACCATTTCGCCTTAGCCGTTCCACTTGGGTGAGCCTGCTTCTGTGGTGTGTTAATTATTATTCCTGGATGTTTTATGCTGGTGTGTCTGTTTTTGCCTCTCCTAGTGGCAAATGTCCTGCCGCATATTTTGCATTTCTGGGGTGATGTTGGAGGCCCTATGGCTTCCTTTGTTTGCCTTTCCTGATCTTTTATAGGGGCTCTCTTGGGGCTAAGAGCTGTGTCTAATTGTGTCTTATTTAGGGTGGGATGAGATCTTCTTCGGTGGTTGGTCAGCCCTGCTTTTGTGGAGAAGCTTCTTTCGCATGTGATGCATTTGTTTGTCCCTTTCTTGGGGGAAGCTATCTTGGTTGTTCTACATTTGGCCGCGTGACATGCTATGGCCCTCAGGTTTGGCCCCATTTTTGAACAGTGTCTGCAGACATATGCCATGTTCCTGGTTCTATGCTTCATGGCAAAGTGAGTACGGGCTGTGTGGGTGTTGGTTAGAAAAGTTCTGCAAAGTTGGCATGCATGTCTCTCGAAGGGCAGCCTTAGGCCCACCTTTATTGTTTTGCCCAGGCCTCTGACTTTCTGGCCCTTTTTGATCTTGGGGATTTCTGTCTTTACATGGCTCATAAGGAAGACCGGTTTAGTCGGAATGCTGGGTAGAAAGAGTTTCTTCCTAAGGCGGCTGAGACCCTTTGCCCTCTCTGTTGGTGACTGTGCCTGGGTTGTTGGGGTTGTCTCTTGAGGAGTGGTTGCCCCCTTTGTTTCTCTGTTCGACCTCTTTCTCCTGGGTGTTGTGCTGTTCCTCGACCACTTTATCCTATCGTTCTTCCCTACGCCCAGTGGCGTGCCGAGTCTGGAGCTGTGTCTTCCCCCTGGTGCTGAGTGACTCATGGCCCTTTCTTCACTCATCTTGCGGGTTTCAGGGAGAGGGTCTAGCACCCTTACCTCCCCGAAAATAAGCTTTCTCCTTTGTCTGCTTAGCTCTGGCGATAGTCTGGACCCCCTGCCGATCCCTGGTTCCGGCGATTCTAGGCCTTGTGTTGTGGTGCTTCTTTCTGGGAGTCTTTCTCACTGTGACGCCTGTAAGACACAAAGACGGGCCATAAATAAGACTATTTTATTATTGATGGTTGCCCAGCGTTCTCTTTAGGTCGCCCTGTGGGGGGACTGTGTAATGTGTTAATTAGTATCCGCTCCCTGCCCGTTCCTATGATTGAAAACTGGTTAGATGAATGGGCCTGCACCCGCTCATAATGTTCCACTGACGGGGGAAATCTATCCACAGACAACACCGTGGATCGACCCCCCAAGTGGTAGGATTCTAAGGGGTCTCAGACTATGTTTCTGCTCTATTTTAGATGAAACCTTGGCTCTTTCTATCGCTGTGGCTTTTCCTGGTTTTGCGTGCTCTTTCCCAGACTCGGCGTTTCACTATCTTCACCCTATCTTATTGTTTGATCTGCCATAAACAGCCCGCATAAATAAGGTGACACCCATAGACAAGTTTGAACATAGGAACTTTATTAAAGGATAACACATGCCATTTGATGAACTGTCATAGGCTAACGTAGAGAGTTTTTGTGGAGGGTTCTCATGTGAGATGCCTCCTCTGGGCTCTAATTGCCCTCAGGTTCATGGGTCTGAGCCATTTGAGGTTCTCGTGGGCCTCTACCCACCTTTCATCTTCGACCCCAATTGCCTCTAGCACGTCGGCCGCGCTTGGCAGTACCACGGTGCCGATCTCGGCAAGGGCCGCGCCAAATGTAGTAATGTTTTCCAGCCACGGGTTGAACACCCTAAAGTGTCTGGCTGGCTCTTCTAGTCTGGCTCTTGTCCTCATGGCTGCCTCGTTGCCCTCTCCTCTGGGCGGGTTGGTGGTTATCCCCACCATGATGGCCCTCCTGTTTTTCCTCATGATGAGGTCTATTTTGACCGGGCCACCCTCTATTAACACCCGTTTGTTGACTTCGAAGTAATCCCACTCTTGGATGATTGCCTCCCCCATGAAGCATGCGATCGCTAGTTGTTTGTACGTGGTGTCTCTACCCGCTGTCCTCAGGTCCCTTGCCAGCTCTCTGATTCTCGCCTCCCGCTGAAGGTGCCACCTCCCCCTTATGACCCTTCTGTTGTCGGCCATTGTGGTACCTGCAACATAGGTAATTGATACATATATAGACGGGTTAAACGTACGTATTCTTGGGATTGTTTTCTTATGTTCGAGTAACAATGTTCTTGAGTTGAAAGTACGTCAGGCCCTCGTTCTCCCCCTCACGTCCCCACCCTCCAGGGTCCCCCGTTTCTATTCTCACCTCTCTTTATAGCACACAGATGCCGTATACATCCCCCATCGTCCACACCTCTTTCATTTCGTCTTCCATTTCCTCCTCCCCAACCCCCAGCAGCATAAGAAACGCGCACAGGCACCAGGCCGTAAAGGATCTGTCCTCTTTGGGGACTGGGACAGCCACATAGTATACTAGTTCGATCTCTGGCATGTCCCAGCTCGCCATTGCCTCAGCGATAAGGTCCAACTCAATTTCCGCCTGGTGCTTTGCCTCTAGCTGCTCTTCCTCGCTTTCTCCGCATCCTGGGATCATTTTGATCAAGAAAGAAGATGTCCCTATAGACATCCAGAGGGGGAAGTTTCTCCTAACGCCGTCCCTGCAGGTGATCCCCATCTTGCTCAAGAAGAATCTACAGCCCTTCCTGTAGGCCGCATTCATGAAGGCTAGTTTTGCCTTCTCTCCTCTTCTTATCTCCCTTGCCTCCCCGAGCCTTCTCGCCCTCGTGTTTGCCCTCCTCCTCTGTCTCCGGCTTCTCCCGCTCATGCTTGCCCCACCAGTCCTATGCACAGAAAATAGACATGGGGAATGGTTAGTAAGGTGCCTATCTACTCTTTGTCTATTTCTTCTTTTTGCGTTAGTGCTTACAGCGAGGTGGATGAGGGAAGCTGCACCGTTGAGAATCCCTGCCCTCCCTGCACCCTCCGAGGAGGGACACATGAGATAGGCGAGGGCACCGACGTGCCTACCCCCGCAGCAGTTAGAGACAATGAGGCGGTCGGCCCCCTCCCGCCCAGTGCCATTTCCGATTCCGTGGGTAGGTGGGGGCTAAGCCGGATCACCGCTCAGGTTTGCTACTAAGAGGCAGAGCCGGACAACACTCGTGTGATGCAGATCCTCCCAGCACCTTGATGGCTCCGCAGCCATCGCACCCCCTCGCTTACATCAAGATCTCTCAGCTGGACTACATTTTAGTCCCTGTATTCCCATAGGCTAACCATGTTCTTTCGTCTGATTGCCACCTCTGTATTCCCCTCTATTAGAATACAACTTCGGTTACCGGGCAAGGCCCGGATTTACTCAGTGAACGTGTGGTGTTGGCATATTGAATGGGTACTGCTTCATCAATTCATGCTAAAGATAAATTGCCATACATAAAATATCATCACTTCATGCCCAAAATACTTTGCCAGACATTTCATTTGAGAATCTTTTATTGGGCTTCTTCTTGTTTGTCTGAAGGGGGTTTGGCCCCCCTCCGTTCAGACCCACAGGCCGAAGGAACCGTTCATCCGAACACTGGCGAGGCCAGCCGATGAGGGCCCTTTGAGGTGGGTCTTATTTGCCATTCGGTCATTTTGGACTCCAGTTCCGCTTGTGTATGTTGAGGGTTGGCCCCCCGGTCTTCGCACTCTTTTTCCCTTTTATGAGGTCAAGTCAGCGGGGATTTCCGCTGGTATGTCCTCCCATCACTTTACGTTTCTGCACTCTGGTCCCAGATTTCTTGGCACTCTGAGGCTGCATCTGAGTGAACTCGAGTTATGCGTTGTGTCAGGGGGCTGACCCCGGTCTTCACCCTCTTGTCCTGCCTTGTGAGGCTAGGGTTTCCGCTGGTATGTCATCTCATCTTTTTTCATTTCTGCAATTTTCATCTCAAACTTCTTGGCATTTGAGACTGCATCTGTTAGAGCGTTCTTTCTTGGTAAGTGGGCAGTATTCATCATCTCAACATGTCCTTTGGTAAATAGGCACCTTGAGGTGACTGTCAGGCATTCGGTCTTGCATGCGTTTTATCTTGGGCAGTATCGGGGAGAGTCATGGTTCATTCTCACTGTTGTGAGTTGTCCCTTTCGTCTGAGTTTCCACTCGGAGTCGGCCTGGGTTGTAGTGCCTGAAGTTCCTGTAACTGTTAAGGAGTGTGCTCTCCTTTCACCCACTCAGGGGTTTCTTGAGTCCCACACTGGTCGTCTCCAGCGTGTTGGCCTCTTCTCTTTGCCCGTGATCAACTGATCACCCATCTGTGGGCTTGTCTCGCACCCCAGGACAACCTCGTTGACCTCTAGGGTTTCTATGATAGCATGCACTTGTCCCAGATCGCCCCTCAGCGACCTCTAGGGCACCGTCATCTTGAACTTCAGTACTCACCCCAGGTCGCCCCTCGGCGGCCTATAGGGTTTCGCTCTTTGAAACTCATGCTCTCCCCAGGACGCCCCTCGGCGACCTCTAGGGTGCTTCTCTGATCTTCTTGCGTCTCCATGGCACCATCTTCCTCTCCTCCGCAGGCGTCTCTTGTCGATGGCCCCTCCGATCTTCTCCATGGCACCATCCTCTTCCTCGCTGGTGGGTATTCCTCGTTGATGTCCTCCGGTGAATCTCTCGATCTTCTCTTCTTTAGGTCTCTGTCGTCCCTCTCTTTCCCTGCCACCTTTTCAAAGGGGCGTATGACCCTTTACCTGTTCCGTTTCAACTCCCAACAGACCTCTTTATACTCCCCACACCTTTGATGCATTGAGACCACACACTTACTACACACGAGACAGGGTTAAACAGAACATAATTTTATTTTGAACACATGCAAGGGAACACGAACATCAACATTAGTAACAGCACACACATGCAAGCAAGCGGCAGATTTAGACTCCTACATGCCCTTCAGTTCGTCCTCCAGGAGGCTTTCCCCCCACTCCATATACATTTTCAGTTTCTCAAGGCCGACACAAACGAATTTGCCCTCAGGCAATATGAGGGGGATGGGGACAGGACATTGTTTCTCCTTGATCATCCCCTCATTCCTCAGCTGCTCGACCATGCCCATCATTCTCCTCGTTGCCAGGTTCATGGCCCTCTGAATGTCCCAGTTCTCACTTCTGTCTATTGGGATCACTTTGACAAGAAGCGCCGACCACTCTAGGTGTACAATCATGTGGCATTTGTCCTCAGGGACAACTGCCTCGAGCACCCCGTCCCTGGGGTACACCACTTCCTCGCCTGTCATGTAGCGGTTGATCGTCCACAATGCCCCTTCGACCCTCCATCGTAGTCTCTGCGGCACTCGATCTGGGATTTTAATCCCCTTCACCTCGTCGGCTGATTGCCTCCGCCTCGCCGCACCCGGGTTCATCAACCGTCTGTCCCCGTACCTCCGTCGAATTGGCGCCATTATCTAGTCTGCGAAAGCAAGCAATCATTCATACAGGGTTGGCAGGGTAGCTAGCAGGGATACATTCATGTCAGCAGCGTAAAGCGCATACAGGCCAGGCAAAGTATGAGTCGTGCTACTTTGCAAGTGTTGTATCATTCTTTATTGGGACAAATGACACGTAGGGGTTTTAGGAGTTAGATTTATTGCTCTCCCAGGGCTTTGACTTGTCTCCC
>NW_028152108.1:45000-47500 GCF_964638095.1 Poromitra crassiceps
TGGTGTACAGGGTGCTGGGGGGAATTGCAAAGTAGTATCTGCCCGAAAGTACAAAGCGTCTGCCCCTGGGCGTCCCACCAGAGACCCAGGCAGCTCCTCAGAGCCGAGAACCAGAGGGGTGAGCGATGGACTGCTGCCCGCCCGACACCCTGCATCCAACCTGGGGATGCAGCAGAGTCGAGCCCCTGAGGCAGCCTGGAGCTCAGAGCTCCAGAGGGGGGGTGAGCGATGGACTGCTGCCTGCCCGACACCATGCATCCAACCTGGGGATGCAGCAGAGTCGAGCCCCTGAGGCAGCCTGGAGCTCAGAGCTCCAGAGGGGGGGTGAGCGATGGACTGCTGCCCCCCGCGTCTAGAGGCGAACCCGCAGGCCGGAGGAACCGTCCGCCCGAACACCAGCTAAGCTGGCCGGCGGGGGCCCTCCGATGGCGGGTCACGTTTGCCAATCGGTCAGGGTGGGTGTGATGTGTGGGTCCGTGTTGCACTGCTGCCTGCCCGACACCATGCATCCAACCTGGGGATGCAGCAGAGTCGAGCCCCTGAGGCAGCCTGGAGCTCAGAGCTCCAGAGGGGGGGTGAGCGATGGACTGCTGCCTGCCCGACACCATGCATCCAACCTGGGGATGCAGCAGAGTCGAGCCCCTGAGGCAGCCTGGAGCTCAGAGCTCCAGAGGGGGGGTGAGCGATGGACTGCTGCCTGCCCGACACCATGCATCCAACCTGGGGATGCAGCAGAGTCGATGCCCCTGAGGCAGCCTGGAGCTCCATGTGCGAGCTCCAGAGCGGGCGCGATGGACTGCTGCGGGCCCGACACCCTGCACCCGAGCTGGGGCTGCAGCAGAGTCGAGCCCCGGAGGGGCAGCCTGGAGCTCCGTGAGCTCCGTGCAGGGGGCCTACCACCCCTGCAAACCTCCCCGCGGAGGTCTCACCTACGGTCGGATCCGTTCTGTGCACTGCCCGGCCCTCCGTCCTGGAGGTCCCAGTAGCCGAAAACCAGGTTTCTATATTCCCGGAGGCACTACTTTGCAATTCCCCCCAGCACCGTGTTACACCAGAGAGGCTACAGCCTCTCTGGTGTCAGCACTTAGAAACTTTTTGGATTACCCTGTGCCAGGCCAGGAATACCCTGTGCCAGGCCAGGAGTACCCTGGGTAAGGATTACCCTGTGCCAGGCCAGGAATACCCTGTGCCAGGCCAGGAGTACCCTGGGTAAGGATTACCCTGTGCCAGGCCAGGATTACCCTGTGCCAGGCCAGGAGTACCCTGGGGAAGGATTACCCTGTGCCAGCCGAAAATCTTCTAAGTGCTGACACCAGAGAGGCTGAATAGCGCAGTGAGTCACTGCGCTTTTAGCCTCTCTGGTGTCAGCACTTAGAAAAAAAACCAAAAAAAAAATTTTTTTTTTTTTTTTTTGGTTTTTTTTCTAAGTGCTGACACCAGAGAGGCTGTTACAGCACAGTGACTCCCAGCGCTTTTAGCCTCTCTGGTGTCAACACTTAGAAAATTTTCGGCTTGCTCATGGGAAGACGCTTCCTACCTACCCGATGGCACTACTTTGCAATTCCCCCCAGCACCGTGTACACCAGAGAGGCTGTTATAGCGCTGGCAGTCACAGTGCTCAACACTTAGAAGATTTTTGACCTGTTTTCCAACTTTTTCTACCCGACTTTGGTGCGCCCTGGGCGGGGTACAACAGGCAGGCATGGACCCCCCACTGCCTGGGGCTTCCCAAGCTGGGGCCCGCGGCCCTCTGGCTGGACGCCGGTGACCAAGTCGGGGTCCCCAGGCCCAGTGCACCCCTGGGCGGGATACAACACCCAGGCATGGACCCTCACTGCCTGGAGCTCACTGGGGAGTCCAAAGCTGGGGCCTGCGGCCCTCTGGCTGGACGCCGAGGACCAAGTCGGGGTCCCCAGGCCCAGTGCACCCCTGGGCGGGATACAACACCCAGGCATGGACCCTCACTGCCTGGAGCTCACTGGGGAGTCCCAAGCTGGGGCCCGCGGCCCTCTGGCTGGACGCCGGTCACCAAGTCGGGGTCCCCAGGCCCAGTGCACCACAACACCCAGGCATGGACCCTCACTGCCTGGAGCTCACTGGGGAGTCCAAAGCTGGGGCCCGCGGACCTCTGGCTGGACGCCGGTCACCAAGTCGGGGTCCCCAGGCCCAGTGCACCACAACACCCAGGCATGGACCCTCACTGCCTGGAGCTCACTGGGGAGTCCAAAGCTGGGGCCCGCGGACCTCTGGCTGGACGCCGGTCACCAAGTCGGGGTCCCCAGGCCCAGTGCACCCCTGGGCGGGATACAACACCCAGGCATGGACCCTCACTGCCTGGAGCTCACTGGGGAGTCCAAAGCTGGGGCCCGCGGCCCTCTGGCTGGACGCAAAGGACCAAGTCGGGGTCCCCAGGCCCAGTGCACCCCTGGGCGGGATACAACACCCAGGCAAGCCCCCCTACCTCCACACTGCCTCTGCCCAGGCTAAGAGCCCCTATCTC
>NW_028152108.1:57500-60000 GCF_964638095.1 Poromitra crassiceps
GCGAGCTCCAGAGCGGGCGTGATGGACTGCTGCCTGCCCGACACCGTGCATCCAACCTGGGGATGCAGCAGAGTCGAGCCCCTGAGGCAGCCTGGAGCTCCATGTGCGAGCTCCAGAGCGGGCGTGATGGACTGCTGCCTGCCCGACACCGTGCATCCAACCTGGGGATGCAGCAGAGTCGAGCCCCTGAGGCAGCCTGGAGCTCCATGTGCGAGCTCCAGAGCGGGCGTGATGGACTGCTGCCTGCCCGACACCGTGCATCCAACCTGGGGATGCAGCAGAGTCGAGCCCCTGAGGCAGCCTGGAGCTCCATGTGCGAGCTCCAGTGCGGGCGTGATGGACTGCTGCCTGCCCGACACCGTGCATCCAACCTGGGGATGCAGCAGAGTCGAGCCCCTGAGGCAGCCTGGAGCCTCCGTGAGCTCCGTGCAGGGGGCCTACCACCCCTGCAAACCTCCCCGCGGAGGTCTCACCTACGGTCGGATCCGTTCTGTGCACTGCCCGGCCCTCCGTCCTGGAGGTCCCAGTAGCCGAAAACCAGGTTTCTACTTTCACGGAGGCACTACTTTGCAATTCCCCCCAGCACCGTGTTAGACCAGAGAGGCTAAAGCCGCAAGCGCTGGCAGTCACTGTGCTTTTAGCCTCTCTGGTGTCAACACTTGCCCAGGGTATTCCTTGCCCAGGGTATTCCTTCAACACTTAGAAGATTTTCGGCTTGCACAGGGTAATCCTTCTGACAGAGTGTTGACACCAGAGAGGCTGAGAGCACAGTGACTCCCAGCGCTCCCTGCCTGTCTGGTGTACAGGGTGCTGGGGGGAATTGCAAAGTAGTATCTGCCCGAAAGTACAAAGCGTCTGCCCCTGGGCGTCCCACCAGAGACCCAGGCAGCTCCTCAGAGCCGAGAACCAGAGGGGTGAGCGATGGACTGCTGCCCGCCCGACACCCTGCATCCAACCTGGGGATGCAGCAGAGTCGAGCCCCTGAGGCAGCCTGGAGCTCAGAGCTCCAGAGGGGGGGTGAGCGATGGACTGCTGCCTGCCCGACACCATGCATCCAACCTGGGGATGCAGCAGAGTCGAGCCCCTGAGGCAGCCTGGAGCTCAGAGCTCCAGAGGGGGGGTGAGCGATGGACTGCTGCCCCCCGCGTCTAGAGGCGAACCCGCAGGCCGGAGGAACCGTCCGCCCGAACACCAGCTAAGCTGGCCGGCGGGGGCCCTCCGATGGCGGGTCACGTTTGCCAATCGGTCAGGGTGGGTGTGATGTGTGGGTCCGTGTTGCACTGCTGCCTGCCCGACACCATGCATCCAACCTGGGGATGCAGCAGAGTCGAGCCCCTGAGGCAGCCTGGAGCTCAGAGCTCCAGAGGGGGGGTGAGCGATGGACTGCTGCCTGCCCGACACCATGCATCCAACCTGGGGATGCAGCAGAGTCGAGCCCCTGAGGCAGCCTGGAGCTCAGAGCTCCAGAGGGGGGGTGAGCGATGGACTGCTGCCTGCCCGACACCATGCATCCAACCTGGGGATGCAGCAGAGTCGATGCCCCTGAGGCAGCCTGGAGCTCCATGTGCGAGCTCCAGAGCGGGCGCGATGGACTGCTGCGGGCCCGACACCCTGCACCCGAGCTGGGGCTGCAGCAGAGTCGAGCCCCGGAGGGGCAGCCTGGAGCTCCGTGAGCTCCGTGCAGGGGGCCTACCACCCCTGCAAACCTCCCCGCGGAGGTCTCACCTACGGTCGGATCCGTTCTGTGCACTGCCCGGCCCTCCGTCCTGGAGGTCCCAGTAGCCGAAAACCAGGTTTCTATATTCCCGGAGGCACTACTTTGCAATTCCCCCCAGCACCGTGTTACACCAGAGAGGCTACAGCCTCTCTGGTGTCAGCACTTAGAAACTTTTTGGATTACCCTGTGCCAGGCCAGGAATACCCTGTGCCAGGCCAGGAGTACCCTGGGTAAGGATTACCCTGTGCCAGGCCAGGAATACCCTGTGCCAGGCCAGGAGTACCCTGGGTAAGGATTACCCTGTGCCAGGCCAGGATTACCCTGTGCCAGGCCAGGAGTACCCTGGGGAAGGATTACCCTGTGCCAGCCGAAAATCTTCTAAGTGCTGACACCAGAGAGGCTGAATAGCGCAGTGAGTCACTGCGCTTTTAGCCTCTCTGGTGTCAGCACTTAGAAAAAAAACCAAAAAAAAAATTTTTTTTTTTTTTTTTTGGTTTTTTTTCTAAGTGCTGACACCAGAGAGGCTGTTACAGCACAGTGACTCCCAGCGCTTTTAGCCTCTCTGGTGTCAACACTTAGAAAATTTTCGGCTTGCTCATGGGAAGACGCTTCCTACCTACCCGATGGCACTACTTTGCAATTCCCCCCAGCACCGTGTACACCAGAGAGGCTGTTATAGCGCTGGCAGTCACAGTGCTCAACACTTAGAAGATTTTTGACCTGTTTTCCAACTTTTTCTACCCGACTTTGGTGCGCCCTGGGCGGGGTACAACAGGCAGGCAT
>NW_028152108.1:72500-75000 GCF_964638095.1 Poromitra crassiceps
ACCTCCCCGCGGAGGTCTCACCTACGGTCGGATCCGTTCTGTGCACTGCCCGGCCCTCCGTCCTGGAGGTCCCAGTAGCCGAAAACCAGGTTTCTATATTCCCGGAGGCACTACTTTGCAATTCCCCCCAGCACCGTGTTACACCAGAGAGGCTACAGCCTCTCTGGTGTCAGCACTTAGAAACTTTTTGGATTACCCTGTGCCAGGCCAGGAATACCCTGTGCCAGGCCAGGAGTACCCTGGGTAAGGATTACCCTGTGCCAGGCCAGGAATACCCTGTGCCAGGCCAGGAGTACCCTGGGTAAGGATTACCCTGTGCCAGGCCAGGATTACCCTGTGCCAGGCCAGGAGTACCCTGGGGAAGGATTACCCTGTGCCAGCCGAAAATCTTCTAAGTGCTGACACCAGAGAGGCTGAATAGCGCAGTGAGTCACTGCGCTTTTAGCCTCTCTGGTGTCAGCACTTAGAAAAAAAACCAAAAAAAAAATTTTTTTTTTTTTTTTTTGGTTTTTTTTCTAAGTGCTGACACCAGAGAGGCTGTTACAGCACAGTGACTCCCAGCGCTTTTAGCCTCTCTGGTGTCAACACTTAGAAAATTTTCGGCTTGCTCATGGGAAGACGCTTCCTACCTACCCGATGGCACTACTTTGCAATTCCCCCCAGCACCGTGTACACCAGAGAGGCTGTTATAGCGCTGGCAGTCACAGTGCTCAACACTTAGAAGATTTTTGACCTGTTTTCCAACTTTTTCTACCCGACTTTGGTGCGCCCTGGGCGGGGTACAACAGGCAGGCATGGACCCCCCACTGCCTGGGGCTTCCCAAGCTGGGGCCCGCGGCCCTCTGGCTGGACGCCGGTGACCAAGTCGGGGTCCCCAGGCCCAGTGCACCCCTGGGCGGGATACAACACCCAGGCATGGACCCTCACTGCCTGGAGCTCACTGGGGAGTCCAAAGCTGGGGCCCGCGGCCCTCTGGCTGGACGCCGAGGACCAAGTCGGGGTCCCCAGGCCCAGTGCACCCCTGGGCGGGATACAACACCCAGGCATGGACCCTCACTGCCTGGAGCTCACTGGGGAGTCCCAAGCTGGGGCCCGCGGCCCTCTGGCTGGACGCCGGTCACCAAGTCGGGGTCCCCAGGCCCAGTGCACCACAACACCCAGGCATGGACCCTCACTGCCTGGAGCTCACTGGGGAGTCCAAAGCTGGGGCCCGCGGACCTCTGGCTGGACGCCGGTCACCAAGTCGGGGTCCCCAGGCCCAGTGCACCACAACACCCAGGCATGGACCCTCACTGCCTGGAGCTCACTGGGGAGTCCAAAGCTGGGGCCCGCGGACCTCTGGCTGGACGCCGGTCACCAAGTCGGGGTCCCCAGGCCCAGTGCACCCCTGGGCGGGATACAACACCCAGGCATGGACCCTCACTGCCTGGAGCTCACTGGGGAGTCCAAAGCTGGGGCCCGCGGCCCTCTGGCTGGACGCAAAGGACCAAGTCGGGGTCCCCAGGCCCAGTGCACCCCTGGGCGGGATACAACACCCAGGCAAGCCCCCCTACCTCCACACTGCCTCTGCCCAGGCTAAGAGCCCCTATCTCGGGTACCATAGACCCAGGCAGGTCCCCTTACCTCCACACTGCCTCTGCCCAGGCTAAGAGCCCCTATCTCGGGTACCACAGACCCAGGCAGGTCCCCTTACCTCCACACTGCCTCTGCCCAGGCTAAGAGCCCCTATCTCGGGTACCACAGACCCAGGCAGGTCCCCTTACCTCCACACTGCCTCTGCCCAGGCTAAGAGCCCCTATCTCGGGTACCAGACACCCAGGCCAGCCCCCTACCTCCACACTGCCTCTGCCCAGGCTAAGAGCCCCTATCTCGGGTACCATAGACCCAGGCAGGTCCCCTTACCTCCACACTGCCTCTGCCCAGGCTAAGAGCCCCTATCTCGGGTACCACAGACCCAGGCAGGTCCCCTTACCTCCACACTGCCTCTGCCCAGGCTAAGAGCCCCTATCTCGGGTACCACAGACCCAGGCAGGTCCCCTTACCTCCACACTGCCTCTGCCCAGGCTAAGAGCCCCTATCTCGGGTACCACAGACCCAGGCAGGTCCCCTTACCTCCACACTGCCTCTGCCCAGGCAAAGAGCCCCTATCTCGGGTACCACAGACCCAGGCAGGTCCCCTTACCTCCACACTGCCTCTGCCCAGGCTAAGAGCCCCTCTCTCGGGTACCACAGCCCCAGGCAGGTCCCCTATCACCACCCATCCCCTACCCAGGCCTGGGGCCCCTCTGTCAGCCACCATACACCCAGGCAGGTCCCCTATCACCACCCATCCCCTACCCAGGCCTGGGGCCCCTCTGTCAGCCACCAGACACCCAGGCAAGTCCCCTATCACCACCCATCCACTACCCAGGCCTGGAGCCCCTCTCCTGGGCACCAGAGACCCAGGCAGGTCCCCCTCCACTACCCGCCCTGCCCCTCACCTTGCCCGGGTACCACACCT